>NC_138905.1:58253307-58494102 GCF_965231255.1 Vanellus vanellus
CAAGGTAACCCCCTAAGTGCCCCACTTGGTATCGGGAAGCCCCCCGTGAACCCCACACTGTTGTACTGATGCATCCTTAACATGAGCTGTCCAGGAACGAGAGGGGTTTTCCGGCCCCTGGTGGGATGTTGGGGCTGGAGGTGGTATGCAGGTGCTGCAGGGCAATGCAAGCCCCACTGCCTCTGGGAAGTGGGGTCCAGCACTGCCGGCACCCCACTGCAGGCAGCACGGGGGAACTCACCCGGAAGGAGAAAATTATTCCCATGGGCCACCCACTCCCCTGTGCCTGGCTTAGGCTCATGCCTGTATTTTTGGCCACAGGAACCTGCCACCATGCCCAGGGTGGGGTAGGTTACCCCCTGCACACCATTTTCACCTCAGGAGAGCTGCTCAACTGATCCAAGCCTCCTGTGCCTCCCGTGCCTCCTTGTGCCTCCCGTTTCTGGCATTAGTCAGCAGAGATTGGGAAATCCCGCTTCTCTGATGAACCCCGGAGGACAGAGCCTGGCAGAGGAATCCTCTCCGTTATCCTGTTTACCTTCTCCTCTTTTCCCACACTGCACTGAACCAGACTCCACGGTGATTTACGCACTTCCAGCTGCAGATTCCTTCTTAAATGGTCAAACTGCATCGTGGACGTCCTACAGATCTGCTGGGTCGCGGCCCCTGCCTTGTAGGGACAGGACAGCTGCTCATTGGCATCCCAGTGCACTGGGGGGAACTTCTGGTGACTAATGCCAGCGACACCGTTTTATTTTACCTGGTTTTCATTTTCAAAGAGGCTCAAAACACAGCAATCCCACAGCAGTGGGATTTGGCCTGGCTGGCATTGAGATCCAAGTGCTTCAGTGCTTTTTTAGTGGCAAAACAGGGAAATTGGCTGACTTTCCAGCTGTGTTCATCAGAGCTTCAGCCCCAAGCCCTGGTGTGCAACACAGTGCGGTCAGCCCGGCACGAAGCCGCTCAGCCAGGCTGCCGCTAACAGCAGAGTGGGCTTTAATGATGCCAATAAATGGCAAAAGGGTATTGCCATTGGCTGCTGGACCAATTATCACTGTTTTGAAAGATTTATGAACTGGTTCCTAAGGGCAAGCTCCTCATGTGAGCTGGAGTGCTGGTTCTCGTGCAACCAGGGTGCCGCATGGCTGTGGGTTTTCCCCATGCTCGAGGCTGGGACATTTCTCGTGGCTGAGAGCAAGTGGATGGGGTACAGGCATCACTTTGGGATGTTTTTTGGGCTCTGCTGGCCATCATGCCGGTCACCCGCGGGCACTTCAGTCGCCTCCCTTCCCTGTCACTCTCCCCCCACCCAGCTCCCCTGCACCCCAGAGATAGGGATGCAGAGACGATGGGGCGACCATATCACCCTGCTGCAGGCGAGACAGGGGCCGCCCGATTAACATCACGCCAGTTTGGGAGGCAGCAGCCTCCTGTCACCCCAGGATGACGGGATGCTCCTGCCCAGCCAGCGGCTGATCTGCAGCTGCAGAGCCTCGAGGAGGGGTGGCTCGACTGCATGTCAGGCACCCACACGTTTCACCCGCGCTTATGTGACACATTTATCAGGGTCAGCAGCCCCCAGTCAGGAAAGGAGAAAAAAAAAACAAACCACACCACGCCAACAAACCAACCCAAACAAACACAAGATACCGAACCCCTCAGGGAAGGGGCTGGCAAGCCACACACACCAGCAGTCTGCAGTTTGCCCCTCTGCTTGCCCCCAGTGCCCCACTTTTGGGGGATTCCTCCTCCAGGGGTAGGTACGACCACATAGACTTGCATCAGCTGTTGTTTTTTCTTAAAGCCACTTATGCATCCCCCAACTTGCAACACGGTGCCCTGAACCCCACTTATTTTCCTCTTCTCTTGGTCCCTACCAATCCCCCACGGCAAGACCAAACCCTGCAGCCCGGCAGCAGTTGCCCTGAGCTGCTCTATCGCCTCTTGCCTCCCTTCCCATCTCTGGCCCCCTGGCACGCCGAATGCTCGCCCCGTCCCAAACTCGATGGCAACAGCCATGTCCTGCTGGGAGGCAGAGGGAAATGCCTGCACCTTGGGCAGAGCAGGGACAGGAGGGTTTCTAGTCCGGAGGCAGGAGGCCAAGCACCACTTCTGCACGGGCGCAATGGGGAGCTGGCTGCTGGGCTTGGTGCCTGGCCTCTTGCACCATCCACTGGGTTGCCCAAGGGCTGCACACACGTGACAAAAGCCTGCAACCCAGTTTTACCGGAATTTGTGACTTACGCAGCAGCTTGCCTTACTTAGGGAAAGCAGCAGTCACCACAGCTGTGCCCATGGAGGAGCGGGTCTGCATTTGCCTGCACCCCCCTGTCCCAGGGGCCACCAATACCCCGGCAAGGTTACCACATGTTGAGTGAAGGGGTGCTGCCCTAACTGTCCTCTCATTGCTGCTGCCACCACGTCCTTACACCCCGCTCCCACCCCCACATCTCACAGTACTCCAGCCTCCCAGTCATCTTCATCCAAGGGTCCTCCTTGACCCCGTCTTCCCCTTTTCAGATGGCACCTCCAGCCCTGTCATGAGCTTGCAATTAGGGCTCTTCCGTAATTGCCAGCAGCCTCTCTGCAGAGCAACAGCTCATGTCTACAGTGGCATGGGGCTGAATGAGGAGCAGTCACCTCCAGGTCCTCCTCCATCCTGCCAAAAAGACGTGCTTCATCCAAAAACAGGAGGAGGGTTTTTTGATCCCTCTGAGCTCCCCCAGGATCTACATAGACTGTTTACTCCACCAGTAATTTGTAGTGCCATCTGCCCCCACCCCACCAATACCGGATTTACCAATGCAGCCGAGGCTCAGCTCTTCCACCATGGGGCTGAGGATCCACGTGCGATTTTCAGAGTGGTGTGGTGAAGCAGATTATTTCACCCTCAAACCCAAAGGTGGAGCAGACAGCTGGAGAAGGGCACTGCAAGGTTCCTCTCACTCTCTGGCCAGGGGCTGGCAGCGCTCCTGCTGCTTTCCCTCCCCAAATCCAGAGGGAGAGAAGAGATGGGTCAGGTTACCCCAGGAACCTGGAAAAACTACACAGCGTGGCAGTGGGGGAAGTGTTAGGGACATGTTTCCCTCGACAACCACATTTTTCTCAGCAAAAGGGGAAGATTTTATTAAGTTAAAAGTTGAAGGGCGCAGCAGAGCAGCAGCAGCTGCCACCTTGGGGGAGGTTGGCTCCGGCAGGTGCAGTAGCAGCCTCACAGCTCCTCTTCCCCAGAAAGGAGAGACCCTGTGGCTCTGGACTCCTGCCAATTTGGGTTCTTGAAGGAGCCAAAGGACAGTCATGGAGAGAGCTTGATCATGCAGACTCTTGCCAAGGTCTCCTCTTTCAGAAGTCCCAGGCAAGCACGTCCATGGCAGACTGCCCCAGCGGCTCCCTCCTATGGCTTGTATGTCTTCTTTGCAGGTCCCTGGGGGTGGCACGGGGAGGAGGGAGTGTGGTCCTCACCGTACATCCCAGGGGGGCCGTGGAGACATTTGGAAGACAGGGAATATGTGCCGAAGGTGGCTGTGTGGCCAGGAGCAATGGGGCTGGGGAAGGGGGGAAAACCAGATTCTCTTTTTCAGGTTAGAAAATGCTGGTGACGTAGTTAAAATTTTCCCCCTCCTCCTCCCCTTCTTCCCGGGGGAAAAAAATTCCTCTATAAAATATAATTTTCACATATAAAATCCTGAAGAAGGTGCATGTAAAGAGCCAGTCCAAACAATGTGCTCTGGTACGCAGGCAAAAGGGGTTCATCAAAAAAGCTTTGGGCGGGGAGTGAGGAGGCTGGGGGGTGGGTGGGATTCCTCGCCAAGGCGATAATGGATGGGATTCAGTCTCCTCCTCCCCGCAAGCGAGGAATGGAGCAAATACAAAACAAGAACAGATAAACAAACGAAGAGCAGACCTAGAGAGAGACAAAAGCAGAAATGGTTCAGAAAGACTCCATTGAGCACAGAAATGCTGTCCCTTCTCCTCCCCGGGAGATGACTGTCTGGCGCCCACGCTACAGTCCCACTTATCTCTGCGCCCACCAGCAAGCCTTGGCGGAGCAGGGTGACCCCAATCCCAATGGCCATGGCATCCAAGCAAGGAGCAGAAGCACTCCAGACAATGGGATGCCCTTGTTCCTGTCACCCTGCTTCCCTCCCCAGGCACAGCAGGGACGCCCACCAGCAAGCGTGGGAGGAGGGCTAGGTCTAGTCAGGGCTGCTTTGATGTGGACCTAAAATTTCCATGCTGCAATAGAGAAACAGCTTCAAAGGTGAACGCAGCAGAAACATTACCTACATAGGTAGCACATAACTGCCCTCACGCTGTCACCCAAACCACGGGGTGAAGGCCAGCTCGTGGCCAGCTCCCACCTCCAGGCCTGGTTGAGCAGCGGTTGGTGCCGGCTGCAGAAGCATCAAGAGCAGCATGGCGAGAAGGGAGCTGGGGACCCTGGGAAAACTTCAGGGACAGGGATGGGATGCAGGACGAGAGGATGCAAGAAGCAGAGAAGGAAGACTTTAAGCCTAAAGTTTCAGCACTGGGTGGAGCAGGAAGAACTGGCAGCTTCCAACCCCCTGTCAAAGTGGGGCAGCTGGTCTCAGCCACCTGTACCTGCAGGGGACATCAGAGCATCCCCGGTACTCACCGTTACTTGCCAACGCTGTTACACAGCGACTCCTTCTCCTGCAGAGCCGCCATGGCCAGGCGCAGGTGCTCCTTCAGCTGCTCGATCTCTCGCTCAGAGCGCACCTTAATGTGATTCAGCTCTGCATAGACATCTTGATATTTCCCTGAGGCAAATCTCTTATCCTGTCAGGGGAGAGAGAGGGGTCAGCGTGTTTTAGGAATGATATTAGGGAGGGGACAGCAAGGCGAGCCCAGAAGGAGAAGGGCCAGCAGGTGAGGAGGGGAGAGCTAGCCCAGGGTTTGAAGGCCATCCCTATCTGGGCCACACAGAAACCATTCAGAAGAGCGAGGAGGTAGCACTTCCCAAACCCCCGACCAGGGAGGAAGGCAGAGTCGCTGGCCCTGCAGCAGTGGGGATTTGCAGCATCAGATTGGGGTCGGGGGGGGGGGGGGGGCAATGTGGGGTTTACCATGGCTCATGTGAGTTTGGGCCAGGTGTATGGGAAAAACAAACCCACCAGAGATGCAGGCCACTGAAAGGTATGGTCCCAGCCATTTATATGGCAAAAAGCTTAAGTGAGAAAGTTATAAACTTCTGGAGCACCACTGAATCTCAAAGCCTCTTTCAGGTTCCCCTTTGGCAGGGGTCTTTGAAAATTCCTCTGAAGGAGCTGCTGCCAGTGGAGGGAGCAGTACACCCAGCAACAGTGCCCAAGGAAACACGTCCATGCAGCAAGGGGAAAACTAGGGGACAGAGAAGGTGGCTGGGGAAGTGGAGTGCTGGGCAGGCTTCATCCAGGCTTCCCACCTGGGAAAGAAGGGCTCCTGGCTTGTCCATGCTTATATGTATATACATCTGGAGGAACAAGCAGCAAAGTCTCTGTGACATTTCCCTTGTACAAGGTAAGTCTATGCCAGTCCGCACTGTTCAGACCACATGGCTGCTACGTGCTCGGGAGCGAGCAGGGACAAGGAGCACAGGGGACAAGAGGGTTTGGCCCGAGCATCCCATCAAACCTAGCAGAACCCTGATGACATACAAGCCCTGGTGCTCCCCTCTCCTCCCTCTCCTGCTGCTTCCCCAATGGCTCCCAGAAAACACCAACCTTTTGCATCATCTGCAGCTCCTCCCGGAGGCACTGCACCTCTTTCTTTAGGTACTGTAGCTCGTTCTCCTTCACCCGCAGCATCACCTGGACCGAGGACAGGGGAGAGGAACCAGAGTTGACTCAAGAGCCACCGCCTCGGAAAGGCCAGAGGGTGCTGGCGCAAGCGCAGAGGTGGAAAAGGAAGGAAGGGCCAGAAAGGCCATGGCAGGAAGCGGCACGAGTGCCCCGAGAGAGTGGCAGAGGGGAAGCTTGCGCACCTCCTTCCTGCACCGGCCCTGCTGCTCCATCCGGCACCCCCCTCCCACACACTCCAAGCCCAAACCATCGCGAGGAGGAGACCCCTGGCACACGGTGGGGATGGAGGCAGTGGGACAGCCCAGGGGGGACCCCCATACCTCCAGCTCACAGGAGCTCCGCTCATTGTTGTGTGAAGAGCGGTCCCCAGAGTTGCGGGATGAAATAAAGCTTCGCAGCTTCCCAATCTCATCTGAGAGGCGGGTCTGCAGCTCCTGTGGGAAAAAACAAAAGATGCCAGGGTAGCCACAGCATGGGCCTCTCTGCTGTCCTGACCTCTCCATCTTCATGCCAACTCTTCCCTAGCTTAGAGACCTCCTTGTAACCCCCTGTCCATAGACAACAGTGGCACCTACAACCAGCAGCAAAGAATACACTCGCTGTATTTAATACCATAGTTAAGACAGGCCCTTAATTGTTTTTCTTTCTGTTGATAAAATCTCAAAAGGGAAGAAATATGAACAAAGTTTCAGAGTTTTAACAGAGGGGCTGTGCTGTGCAAGGGAGGAAAATGCTCCATGGTCTCTGCTGGCAGGGAAAGACATTCTCTTGCCTGGTTTTTCCGCAGGAGATCCTTCCCCTCCTGTTGACAACGCAGCAGCGTCTGCTCCCGCTCCTCTGCCTTCTGGGTGAGCTCCCCGATTTCCAGGCATTTTTGGGAGTACTGCTCAGAAAGCACCTGCAGCTCCCGCTTCAGGGAATCCACATCCAACCTGTCAAAGAGGCACCAGCTCATCGCTGCTCTGCAATCCTCACTGACCCCTGGCCACCGGCATTGCCTTCACCCCTGCCACAGGCAGCCTCTGCCCACATCAGTCATTGGCACAAAATAATGTCCCCTGTGGACCAAGGCTTCGGTTCCCACCCTACTGCACACGAGTGTGGTGCTTCTATGATCTTCAAGCCATGCAGAAGGAATGGAGGAGCTTTCCGTAAAGAAAATAGAGGGAAGAAGCTATAGGGAAAACAGAGGTGCTATAGGAAAAACAGCCAAGCAGGGAATAAACCTCTCCGCCCTACAGCTCCAGCAGCCCTGGCAGCCACTGCTGGGCACCCACCACCCCCAGGGAGGAAGCTAGAGAGGTGGCAGGGGGCACAGCTGGGGGCTACGGCTGTAGATGGGGTGCACTGACACCAGCACATGGCGGCAGCATCAGGCAAGGGGAGCAGGATAGGTGGTTTCTTACTGGTGCTGCTTCTGGAGGGCATCTGAGACTGAGCCGCACTGCTGGAAGCTTCGTGTCCTACCCAGCTCCTTATTCATCTCCTCACGGTGGGCTTTCTTCAGTGCTTCGATGGCTGTGGAGGGGGACAATGGGAGATGGAGGATCAAACTGTGCCAGCTCTGGCATGTCTTGGGAAAAAAGCCACTGAATCAGCCAAGCTCTTGCAGCTGCTGGCGCCCAGACCTGTCTTTGCAGGTTCCCCCTGCATCCCTTCTGCCCTTGGGGCATCCCCCACCTTCTCCATGCCCCAGGATCATCCTGATGCACAAAGTGCTGCCAAGGAGACTAACACAGGGCAGCATGGGAGCTCCCTGCCATCTCTGCCAGTCCTGCCTGCATACAAGAAGGTGCTGAGCATCACCATCATACCAGCAGGGTAAGCAGTGTGGCTCCAGATGACTGGGATAACTGGTTTCTCACAAGAGACATTTGGGAGAGGCAGGAGGGACCCATCTGAGCAGGGGCATGGCTCTCTGTCCACTCCTACCTGCTGCTGTTGCCGCAGCCTCCTCCGCCAGGAGCCGTTCCTTCTCCTGCCGCAGCCGCTCCAGCTCCCGCTGGTGGTGCCTCTGGAGCTCCTCCATGACTTGCTGGTGGGATGACTCCATCTCAGCCAGGCTGCGCTCACAGGCCTCCTGCCATGTTGGGGAAAGGAGGGGTGAGGGACTCAAAGGTCTAGGCATGCAGGATCTCAGGCCAGGACAGGCACCTGGCCGGGCTAACATTTGCCTTTGCAAACCTCACCCAAATCCAGGGCCATTTTGAGGGAAGCAAGACCACTAGAGAAGCAAAAGACCAGCCTGGGAAAGTGAGGTGGCACTTTTATCACTGAGCATAACCATTTGACAGGGCTGTGCATCTTGCAACACCCCCATGCTTTGCAGAGGAAGGAACGTTCCTCCTGCTCTTCTCAAAAACTGAAGCAGCAAGACAGGAATGTCCCTTTTGTGCCAAGAGCTGGGAATAACATGCCCAACACCCCAGCCCAGCCCCTTCCACCAGGCTGCACTGCCTGACTGGAGGAGATCACCAGCGGGAACTGCATCTCGGTATCTGCCTTTTAAATGAAACAACATTCCCCGGAATCAATGAAAACTGAGCTTGTTCTCCTGAAAAGTGACACCCTGTACTGCCCTGTGGCCCGACGGAGGCTGCCAAAGAGCCCTCCCCAAAGCCTAATGGTTGGGAATCCTCCTCACACAGCTCGCCCTCCTTTCTGACAGCTCCGAGACGAAGGGGATGGTTCTTTCAACACTGAGCGCTGTGGTTAACTGGTGTTACAGCAACGCAAAGTGGTTCCCACCTCAGAGCTACGCCTCTGCTCTCACTCCACCAGATGCTGGCAGCACCGCCCCAAGTCCCTCAGGAAGGATTTGTTTACCACCAAACCATGCCAGAGTATTATTTTAAAAGGCCAGGGCCTCTAAAGCATCAGCAGAGAGCCAGGAAGCCATCGTGTCCCCCAAAAGCCCCTTGCTGTCCCATTCCTTCCCCCAGTACTAAGGTGAAGGCTGATATAAAGGGTGCTGTAATGTGGGAATGCAAGTGTTTGCTGGTTGTTCCTCCCTACTGAGACAACAGAAGTTGGGAAGATTCACAGATCAACCAAAGGAGAGGAAAAGGCGAGATCAGTTCGATGATCTGCCATGGGCTGGCTGCAAACCTCGGCAGACAGAGAGAATAAGCACTTTGGGGAAAGGCCAAGTTTAGCCTCAGATGTGAAATGCTGGCCTTTTGAACTGAGTTATTAGGAAGATAAGGTGCCGTTCCTTCCCGCTCCTTTTGCTTTTTTTGACCATAAAGAAGCCTGTGAGCTGTAAATATTAAATCAAGATGACAGTGACTGCTAACTGGCTGGGCTGGGTGCCACAGGTCTCGTGAGTTTCTTTATCTGGGCTAGGTATGGCCAACCTGCTGCAATGGGTTTCACCAGCCCCGACTTCCTTCCTCCCGGTATCTTTCAACACATACAGCACATCCTGAAATCCCCACAGCATGGTGGATTGGCAGCCTCCCTGTGGGATGTGACCTCACTTGCTTTGGACAAGTCCATGGCGGGGTGAAATAAATAAATGAAAACAAGAGAGAGGCTGAAGCATGAGCAAACACTGCTTCGCAGGCCTTCCCACGTGCTGTCCCAGGAAACGAACAGGCTGTGCTGTCAAAGTGACCTTCAGGGCTCAGGCAGCTCTGGCAGGCATGGGAGCTCCCGACAGACTGCTTTTAACGAGGGATTTGGGAGCCCCTGTTAGCAAGAACCACATGCGGCGAGCTGCAAACCGCCGGGGAACATGCGGGCGGCTTGGCAGAAAGCTGCTGACCCACTCCCAAGCTGAGGGATGGCTCACCCCCCCTGCCCAAGCCAGCATCCTGCCCACGCACAAAGCAAGGCACAGATCCTGCACCTCTCCCCTAACGCTCCTCCTCATCATCCCTGTTTATAGTCTGGCCCCTTTAAGGCCAGGCAACACGGACCAGCCTTTATGTAATTAATATTGATTACAAGTGGGACCAGTTAGGGTCACCACAGCAACCCAATGACTAGCAATACCTGCTTGGCAATAAGCTGAGTCCCAGCATTTCCCAGTTTTGGACTGGGAATGACCCCAAGGTCCCATGTCTGGCGCCCTACTCACCTGTGAGATGTACCCCCGGGGCACGTGGCTGTCTCCCTGGGATTTTGATGCCTCCCGAAGGCTCTCATTTCGGGCCCGGCAGGACTCCAGCTGTGCCCGCAGCGACTGGACCTGCACCAGTGAGGGGAGAGAGATGCTCAGCCAGGGGTGGAAAAGTGCTGCGACCTGATGGATGTGCTACATCTGAACCTCAGGCTTAGGGATGGGGAGGACCATGCACGGCCAATGGGGACGTCTGTTTCCCATGGGAATGGCAGCCTGCCAAGGGACCAAACCAGCAAAGCCTGCCCCAGCCTGGTAAGCGCTCACAAGAGAGGAGGAAATATCCCAACTTCCAGAGGTGGATCTGTGATGCAGGAAACCACTGCTGGGATGACAGACAAGCACACAGCTCCTTTCAAAGTCTGGTAGGTGAAGCACTTGCAGGTTTGGGAACAGCCAGAGAACAGAGGCTGTGGATGTACTCCCAGGAAAAACAGCCTCTACTTGTGTGCCACCAGTTAACTTATCCTGGAACAAAATGTGGCCTGGGGAACCTCTCCAGGCGTGCAAGAGCAGGTCTCTGGCCTCACATTCCCTGGCTGCAAAAGCTCCCATGCACTCGAGGGGTGGCAAATGGAATCAGAAAGAATGAACATCTCCCTGCACCTCTGCTTTGCTCTTCTGCAGAGCCTCCTGCTGCCAGGGACCACACTAAGGAGCCACCAGAATCCCAGTTTCAGAGAGGAGAGATGGTCTTACCTCCTTTTTCAGCGCCTCGTTGGTTTCTCCATGGCCCCCCTTGCTCTGGTTCAACAGTGCTGTCAAGGGCACCCGCCGTGAGTCCTTCAAGGGCAGGCGTTCCAGCTCAAGCCACTTCTTCTCTATCTCCTCATTCAGCCGCATCCGCTGGTCCTCTGAAAGCAGGGGAGCGGGGAGGTCCTGCTCCCCCGTCTTACGGGAAGAGTCCCCCAGCAGGCCATCACTATTTGGGACCCTGCCATCAGGGGTCTCAAACCATTTCCGCCTCTCCTCTGAACGGACAGCCAGATCCCGCTCCAGCTCCTCATGCTTGGGAGCTCGGTCAGAGATCCTCAAGCTCCCTCTTGTCCTCTGCAGGGACCCCTGATTCCCGGGATCCTGTGGCAAGGGAGACAGCTCCACATAGTCAAAAGCATGGCGCTGCCCGTCCGCCTTCCAGTGACTGCTCTTCGAGTTCCCCTCGGAGCCTGAGCCTGGCTGCTGCTGCTCCTCTGTCCGGACTGAGCCCTTCTGGGGGACGCAGTTACGGAAGTTCTCCTTATCGCAGTCTGAGAGCCTGAAAGCAGAGCGGTGGTGGTGGCCAGTGAAGGAAAGGCACTGTGCAGGAAAGGATGCCGGCAGAGGCACCACCAACTGACCCAAGGCTCAGCCCTCACCCAGCCCAACCTTACAAAACCCCACCCTGAGTGCAGAGCTGGGCCTGCAGCATCCCATCCCTTGGGGAAATGGGCTCCCACACAGGGTAGGGAGGATTCACCCCCAGCGAATTCACCCCCTACATCAGCAGCAAAACTGAGCTAAACTGACATGGCGAGGTAAAAAGTGGAGTGCAAGGGCGGGAGCCATCTAGGCTCTCAACCCCTGCTGCTGGCTGGTGTCTCCAGGCCATGTTCAGGAGAAGTGGAGGGGTAGGAGGACCGCTGGGTGGGCAGGGCTGATCCAGGAGCGGACGGATTTCCAGAGGGACCTTCCTGGTCCTTGCCTGCTAGGTTAGAAGGGCAGCAAGACGGGGAAGAGGAGAAGCAGCACAGTACAGCTCTTACTTGGTGACATCTGGAGCACTGACTGGGCGCACATTCTTCCTCAGGGCCTCAATCCAGTTGCGCCGGATACCCGAGGTCATTGCTGACAGGGTGAAGACAGCATCCTTTGTCTGGAATGGGGAGGTGATGGAAGCTCTGTCAGGGCTTGGTGAAGGTTCAGGCAACTCCTACTCGCTACCTGAGACCCCCGGGCACCTGCTGGCATGGGTGGTGGACAGTGCTAGAGAGGCCACCCCCTATCAAAAGCTCTTGGGGCCAGGTGGAGGGGTGGGAGTGGAGACGTGCTCTTTGTGGGAAAGCCTGTTACACATCCTCCATAAGAACATCTCCAAGCAAAGGCAAAAGAAACTTTGCGGGCACATTAGCCAAACGTGAGCCAGTGCAATCCAGCCATTCAAGTGCTGGGAGCTGGGCACCAGTGCCGGGGTACAGCACCAGGCCACAGGGGAACCTGGACCATGAAGTGCCCAACCTCGTACACCCACAGAAATACCATTTTTTGTGCTGCCTTAGCAGCTGTCTCCCACTGCTACACCAAGTAGCAGGATTATACTGGGGCCGGATCCAGGGTACAGGTTGTTACACAGCACGGTCAACCAAGCTACACTGAGACCTGCAGTGCTCACCACTCCCTCCCCGCAGCTCTAGAAAAGCTGCCTTGGCCAACAGGTCAAGTAAACACTCCTGGCATTTAGCTTGGCTCCTGGGCTGCCTCCAGCACAGCCTTCAGCCAGCCCTGCAAAACTTCCTCCTCCTTCTCCTCCCTTTGCAGGTGGGCAGCACTCATGGCCCTAAGCACTGCCATCCATGTGTCACCAATGAGCCTTGCTGGGCTGCTGTCCCAGCACAAGGTTTGCATGGCTTGCATCACAGCACTGGGAGGGAGCACGCATTCCCACCCAGTGTCCCTTGGTGCTGCTGCTCCATGTCTACACGGTGCTGGACACTCACATGTATCTGGAAGCCATAGTTGCGCTGCACTGCAAACTCCGTCACGTCTGTGCAGGAGCGGAGGTCAATTTCTCCATCAAGGTCATCAGCCTGCAAGCACAGCCACCCACTAGGATGTCAGTACAAGCCCAGCTTTGAAAAAGTCCCTGTCACCTGCTGGCACCCTAACCAAAGCACAGAACACCTCTGCCTTCACCTCACAGCTCTCCGGGAGCAGGAGGAGTCCCAGCACAGCTCAGGTCTTTGCAGGCTCAAAGCACTCATACAGCCCATGTGGACTGGGGACAGCAGAGGCCAAACATGATACAGCTGAGACCACCAGCAGATGCTCCAGTCTCAGCTCCCCAGCACAGCATGGCCTCTTTTAAGCCAAGGGGCAGCCAGCAGCATGGACAGGGAGCATCAGAGATGCCCAGACATGGGGTCATCCTTTCTCCTCACCTCCCACCATTCACAGACCCTCCCAGGGTTTGTCGCCCCGCTGTCCCACCTTCAGACACCCATTGTCTTCCTCACCCCTTGGCAAAGAGCAGTTTGCCACCTCCCCATTGCCTTTCAGGAGGAGAGGACACTGCCACTTCTCCCAGGAGCGCACTGGTCATGCCAAGGCTGCGCTCCTCTCCCCCCTGGTGACGTGTGCAGGGTCAGGAAGGACAAGAGGGCTCGAGAAAGTATGGCTGTGTTTACCTCCTCCGCGTTCGAGTCCCGGTAATACCTCAGGCTTGAGTCGGTCAGCACAAACCAATGTTTCTTCCACTGCAGACAGATCGGGCAGGGGGAGAGAAGGGAAAAGACAGAAGGGAAATGGATAGGAAGTTACCGGGGGAAATGTAGGAACAGAGAGGGACACTCTGCACCACAACCTCTCAGCCTTATCTTCCCACGTCCCTTCCAGCTGCCCCTTGTGCCCCTCAGCTGGGAGAGGGGCGCTGGGTGAACCTCTGTGCTTGCACACAGAGTGAGGCACCTCCACCAAAGGCTTCCTGCTGTCTTTCCCAGGGGCAGCAACCTCAGCGAGGGAGGGGGAAGGAAATCGGCTGCTCACTGGGGGATGTCTAGCAACAGGGACTGGGTGAAGAGGCAGACCCCCACCTCAGGCTTACCTCTCCTGGCTCATCCAGGATGGACATCCATCCCTTCTTGAAATTGAGGAGATCTGGCTGGAGAGGAAAGGACAAAACAGAGGGTTACTGTCTGGGAGCAACCCACAAAAGGGATTTTCATGCCAGGGGTGGAAGGTGAATCCCCGGTAGCAGAACAGCAAGTGGGAATAGCCTGGCATCGCTTTTAGGAAACTCATAGGGGTGTAGGACCCAGCGACAAAGGAGGACTGGATTTAGCTCTCGGCAGCAGGCAGTCATTCCTGTAAAAGGAAGCAGGAGATAAGGAAAGAGTTTTAAAAAAAAAATTCAAGGAAAATATGCAGCAGGGAGGTTTCCACAAGGTGCCTCGGAGGTATTTATTCAGAGAGGGGGAAGGCAGGGGCATGGAGAACGGGCAGAAGGGAGAGCTGCACTGCTTGGCTCAGAGATGGAGGCAAAATCGCAAAGAATCAGACACGCCTTGTCCAAACCCTGGCCATCTGTGCCTCAGAGCTAAGTCCCTCTGGTAACTCTGCCACCAATCATTTATAAAAGACGCAAACAGCTCTGTACGAAACAGCCCTCACCGCAAACATACAGGAGGCAATTCAACAGCTGTGAACAGGTTGCCTTTAAACGATGTGCCCCAGGGTAGAGACGAAATCAGAGTCACAACCAGCGCTTGATCCTCCTGGAGACTCGACCCTCTCCAAGGCTCAGTCCTCTCCAAGATGCTGGGGGCTCCTCTCTTACTGCCCAGCTCTTCCTGCTCCCTCCTGCTGCAGAGCTTGCCCTCTGCCCAGCCTCAGCCACAGCTACCAAAGATGAGGATGAACAGAGTTTCACTCAGATCACCCCATGCTAGAAAGAAGTTTCCCCTGGCTCCCCGCCTCCTCCTAACCTCACGCCACTGGTGCAGCATCCCAACCAGTTTATCTCCTTCCCAAGGTGGAGCACCGGAGAGCTGACTCAGGGGAACTGCTCTCCCTGGCTTTGCCCTCAGCCAAACAGGCTCGAGCTGGTCCCTCCTCCCAACCCTGCTGGCTATGGAGAAGTTGCACCACTAAATAACTCAGCCCAATGCCTCTTCTCTCCAGGAAGCCCCTTCTTCCGCAGCTGAACCAGGTGGGACAGTGCTGGAGAGGTGACAGTCCCAGGGCTGGACCTCCCAGCAGTACACACCAGACCTGCCAGCCTTGGGGAAGCCACCAGCGGTCCCTACATGCCACAAACACCACCTGAGATCAAGCTGGCAAGAAGGGGTGGCTCAGCAAGCTGATGGCCACTCCACACCCCCCAAACAAGTCCAGTGGCCGGCCACAGCTGCCCTGCAAGCCCAGCTCCCTGGCTGCCCAGCCAGGCCGAGTCTTTCCCTGCTTTCATCTTTCCGAGCTGCTGCTCTTGGGTTACACCCAAGGTTATGGGGTGGCAAGAGCCCAGTAAATGCTGGCTCACCCTGGCGCTCCGGCTATTGGTTCGAGCAGGCATGGGGAGGCCTACCAAGGGGAGGGTCACTGGCGGCTACAGCTTCAGGCCTGGCCAGAATCGTCATATGGTGGCCCCGAGCTGCCTGGGAAGGGAGGGAAACCAGAGCAAAAGGACATGGGGGGCTCCCGCACCTCACCTCCCACCGAGGTGATGGGCGCTGCCGGCGGCTGGGAGATGAGAGGTATGCACGCATCCCCATTCCCTACGACCCAGATGTCCTGCTGGCCTCACTGCTGCCCTGAAAAAGCACCCCGACAATTAATTCCTTCCCTGGGCAGCAGCTCCACCCTTTTTCCCGTTATCCCTTCCAATCCGGTGACTTCAGCTCCAGCTCTGAACTGGGAGTGGCGGGAGGGAAGGAAAGGAGGTGAAACGTCAAAGCACAATCTTTCCCCCTCCCGAGACACACGTGCGCTCGGCAGAATAGAGCCGGGCAGGCTCCACGGCGGCAGAAAAACAACATAGGGAGAGAGGGAGCAGAGGGACTCCTGGATGGGGCTGTTGTACGGATCAGCTGGGTCTCATCTTATTGAGGATTTACAATCCCAAAGCATTAGGTGCCAAAATAATGAACGTTAATTATGCTGATGAGAAAACCAGCACAAAGTCCTGCCAGAACCGCTGCCCCTGACACAGCGCTGGGGCCAGAAAATCCCCCCAGAGGGTTTCTCCTGAACGGGTGAAATGGACAGGGTTCCTGTTTTCCCTGCCACCCCCAGACACAGAGCCACAGGTCTGAAATTGGCTTTGAACTATCCTTGTCATAGCAGGGCCAGTACCGTAGAATGAGGCATCAGCTGATGCACAAAGTGCTCAAAGCCACTTTTCCCCCCTTCCCCACAACCAGCTTCCAGCTTCCTCATCCGGCATAAAGAGCTCAGGATACCAGCAGAGAGGAGAGCGGGATTCAAACCGAACCTCCCATCCAGAGGAAACAGCCCAGCAGCGGGAGGAGGAAACAGCCAGGAAAGCTGAACCACTGGGAGAGATCCGGGTGCTGGAGATGCAAGGATGCGGCAGCAGGATGCACCTCCGGCAAAATGCGCGGCCCTGCAGCACAGCTTGGGGCTGCAGATGGTGAGGTTTCAGCTCGGGAGGTGGCAGCAGCAATTTTGCCTGGCTGCATCCATACCTACCAGAGTTATATGTTCAACCCTGCAGCTGGCCAGGTAGAGGCACCGGAGGGGGTCCCAAGCAGCTGGGGACATAGGTGAAGTCTGGAAGGACTGGCTTACAACAGCAGGTTAAGGAGAGGCAGCTGCCTGCTCTGGCTCAAGAAGGGCTACAGGGGAGGTGATAACAGCCTGCAAATATCTGAAGAATGTAAACACCAAAGAAGGAAAGGGGATGGGGTAGGAGCAAAAGAATGGCTCCTGGGTGGTATAGGGGCACCAGAATGGAGAAGCAGAGGAGAAGAGGCTGCAGCAGGCTGAGCAAGCTCCGTGTCTGAGGAGAGGGATGGGATGGTCAGGTGTGCTTCTTCCATCGCCGGCCTCTGCCATCAATGTGCCTCCTGCTCTTCTCACTCCCAAAAGCTCCTCAGGACCACAGGTCCCGGAATGCCGCTTCCTCTCACCTCTGAGATGGTGCGAGAGGCTCTGAGCCTCCTGGAAAGCACAATACCTCCTCTCCTCCAAAAAGGGAACCTAGTCCACAAGGCGCGGGCCGCAGGCCAAAACACAAAGCAAAACCACTCCAGCTCAGTTTGGTGGCAGCAGAACCGCTCCCAGGCTGGAGCACACACGCAGCCCCCAAACCTACACATGCTGCAAAAGCAAGTGGGCGACAGGCTCTCTCTTTCCCACCACCATCGGGCACAGCACGGCCCGTCACTTCTATTACCCCACTCTGCTCTACAGCCTCCCTCTCAGGGCCCAGCAGACAGCCACAGGGAGGAAGGTTTGCCCCAGGGGTGGGATGCTCCCTACCCTGAAACCACATCTGGTTCCCACAGGGAGCAGGAGCTCCCCACGCCCAGGGGGGATGCAGATTTTGCATCCGATTATGGTCATCAGTGCAACGAGCTCAGCAGGCCTCAGCCCAGCCCAGGCTCACACACAACATTACCCATGTCTATGTAGGTGGGGTAGCACCCACCACTAACGAAGCGACGACGCTAATGAAGCGACTCCATCGAGTGGCCACGGAGAGCCCAGGAGGGGACCCCGGCAGTGCCGGGGAAGGGAGGCAAGGAGGCACCGAGCCTCAGCCCCAGCCCTGAGTACCCGGCGGGGCCTCAGTCCCCCAGGGAGCAGCGAGAGGACCCCGGGGAGGCGGCGGCTGGCAGCCGGTGTCCCCGCCGGCCCTCCGCCCCTTCCCAGCCCCGCGAGGTCCCGCCAGGCACCCCCAACGCCCGGCAGAGGGGGAGGAGAAGCAGCCGGGTGAAGGATATATCCCCCCCACCCCCGTCCCCAAAACCCCGCACCCCGCGGGCCGGTCCCGACTCACCGTCATGGCGGGGGCGCCGCGGCCGGGGCCGGGGTCGCGGCGGGGCCGGGTGCTGGCAGCCAGGGCGGCGGGGGCGGCTTCAGCGGCCGGGCGGCTCCCGCGGCCCCACCATGCCCGCTCCGCCGCCCGCCCGGCGCTCCCCGCTCGCCTCTTCCCCCCCCCTCCCCCCCCCCCTTTTTTTTTTTTTAATTAAAAAAAAAAAAGAAGAAGAAAAAGAAAAGGAGGAAAGAAAAAAACCAAACCCAACCCAAAAAAACTTTTCTTTCCTCCCCCCAAACTTCCTGGGAGGGCCCGGGCAGGCCAATGGCAGCCAGCCGCCACCGCCCCGGCCGCCCCCAGCCAATGGAGCCGCCGGGGCGGGCGAGGCCGCCGGGCCGGACGGAAAGGGGAAGGGGGGGCCGAGCCCGGGGCGAGGGGCGACCGGCGGGACGGGACGGGACGGGACGGGACGGGACGGGGGCAATGCTTGGGCTGAGCCGCACCTCCCCCTCCCTTTCCTTCGCCGCTGGCCCGGGCAAAGTTGAAGCCCAGGGAGGGACGGGCTGAGCCGCTGCTGTCCCAGGAAGGGACCGCCGGGAGCCCAGCCCTCATTACCCAGGCAGGGCTTCCTTTCAGGCAGAGATTTTATTTTTTTTTTTTTTTTTTTTTTTACGGATAGGGATTTTCAGGAGTCCCATCGTGTGTGTGCACACAGCGGGGTCCTCACCTTCGCTGCTGAAGCTGCTTGGTTTTATCCCGCGCCTCCCCCTCAAATGAAGCCCTAAAGCAGCAATTTGCAGTCTTGGCAGAGGTGGGAGCATGTCCGGGGGGGACCTCCGGTGCCCCTGGAAAACCAGCTGGCAGTGGGAAGGGGAATTGTTAGTGACGGTCCCAAAGGAAAAGGGGCAGGGGGGAACTGCCCACCACGAAACAGCAGGGTCTGCGGTGCAATGACACCCAGGTGACACTTCTCGCTGCAAGGCAAAGCGAAGGTGCCTGGCACAGAGCTCAGCGCTGAAGAAACCTCGAATAGGTGGGGTGAACCAGCCCCAGTTGTGCAGGGGGGAGCTCAGGGCTTTGGGCTCCTCACTGGCCTGGGGCAGGGAAGCGAGGGAAGGGATGTCACCCATCTGGAGTTTCGGAGGCCTTTGGGGGCCTCCTGCACGGCTGCAGCTTGTCCTTGTATGAAGCACAAAGCCAGGCCCTCGCAGAGGACAACCTGGCCAAGGCGACTGATGCACACGGAGGGGGACGGAGGCGGGGACTTGGCCGCAGCTGCCAGCTACACGGGCTCCCAGGACACTTTCTGCAGCCCTCCAAAGCTGCTCTCTCACCATTTTTAGTATCCCAGGAATGCCAACACAATTGACCATATCTTCTTTCATGCCACTAAAGCCCACTTCATCCCTGTTAAAACCCTCAGTAACATCATAGCACCAAGCAAAAATAAAGATAAGGAAAGCAGCTATGCGGAGATTTTAGTCTTAGGCCTACTGTTCACCCCTCTCTGGCTTCAAAAAAAGGCTCCATATCTCAGTTTCCCCACCTGAGAAATGGGGAAAGGATGAAGGGAAGGGGGGTAGTTAGTGAGCATGGTGCCCAGGAGGTCACAGGAATGTAGCACCTCACTGAGCCTACTCAGATCAAGCACTGGAGACCCAGGTGCTGCCCACAGTGACCTCCATACAAGGGCAGCTGTCCTTCCTCACCATTTCCAGGGCCTGGCCCCTACCTTGTTGTGCTTCTCACTGGCACTCGAACGTGGCTGCAAGCTTCCTGAGGAGACAGCGCTGCTTTGCGGTGGGATGGCACCTCCACCCAGTTGGGGCTGCAGGGGGAGAAAGCAGGAGCTGAAGCCATGGGTATGGATCCTCACCTCGGTATCCCAGATCCGAGCATCTGCCTCCTGGTGTGGGCCAGGGGAGGAAGCATCCTCCCTCCTCCCAGTGCCAGGCAGGCAGCACAGCTCCCCTGGAGAAGCAGAGGATCCAGGGTCCACAGAATTGCACCCACCCACTCTGTGCTTGCCAGTTTTACACCTGCCAGGGTCCCCATCAGCTCTGTCTCCTGCTGTACTCACGTGATAAACGAGAAGTCTCTTGTTCCCCCAGTCGCTTTCCAATGGCTTCTCTGGGTTGTTTGTCTCTCGGGTGTGCTCAGGACCCTTCCAGTCATCCTCCAGTTGCTGTGCTGGACTCTCAGGCCTTTTCCAGCTGTCATCTGGCCTTAGTCCTATGTCCAGACATCTAGCAGGGCTTTTCCAGTCCCTTTCCAGCTGGCGCATCAAGTCAGCATGGCACACAGGCTTCTCTTGGCGCTTCCAATCCTTTTCCCATGCCTGCGTTTGTTGAGCATATCCCCGGCCCTTCCAGTCCTGCTCCAGTGGTCGTGTTGGGCTCATGGGGCGCAGGGGCTTGCCTCTGCCTTTCCAGTCACTTCCAGCACCTTTCCTGGGGTGGGAGGGCGGCAGTTTTTCCCGGAGGCTCTGCCAGCTGCATTCGGATGGCTTCCCAGGCTGCCTGAGGTGCAGCGGCTCACCCGGCTTCACATGTTGCCTCTCTGTCCCCCACACCAGGCTGGAAGGGGAGATCTCCTTTTGGCTTCTCCATGTGCCCTCTGTACGCCTCCCGGGACTGAGGGACCGTGGCGGTGGCCCTGCCTGGCTCAGCCTGGTGTTATCCGAGTCCTTCCTGAGGCCCGCAGGGTGCAGGGCGTCCCCTCGGCTCTTCCTCTCCGGTGCTTGCCCTGTACTCCCTGCCTGCCAGGCGGCTCGGCCCCTCTCTGAATTTGGGGGGCGGCCAGGTTCTCCTTGGCTCCTCCAGCTTTTCTCCGAGCGCCAGGGAGGACTCACGGACTCCCCTGCCCTCCTGTCCAACCGGCGGGCTGGGCTTGCAGAGCGTGGGCTCCTGTTGCCTCTCTCCAGCAGCCAGCCAGGGCTGGCAGGGCGCAGGAGATCCCCCTGGTTCCTGCTGGCCTTCTCGGGGTGCCGAGCCGGGCTGGAAGAACGAAGGGTCTCCTTGGGGTCTCTTCTGTGCTGCTCGAGGTTCCAGCAGAGCCGCTGACCCTAGGGACATAGGGGAGAGAGAGCAGAAAGTCCTCTTAAAAAAAAGAATAAATGCTGGTGAGTGAGAACAAGATGGGATCAGGGCTGGTTTGGTTAGATAATTCCCCAGGCAGCAATTGCATCCCTGTGCACAGAGCCAGCCTGTACTGAAGAGAAGTTCTTGCACCCAAAGGGTGAAAGGGCTGCTGCTATTTAAGAGCCAAGAGTTCCAGACCACGGCAGGGGTAGGGCTGGGAATAGAGGGAAGGGGGAGCAGAGGAATGGAAGAGAGAAGCACATGGCAGAAATAGAGGAAAACGTGGCAGGGAAAAGCAACCCAGCTTGGGAAGTTGGAACGGGGTCCCGCCCCACAGCCAAGCCTCACCTCCCTGGGCAGGTTGGGGCTGGACTGCCTCCGAACTACACGTCCTTTGCTGGGTGGCACTGGGGTCTTGCCATCGAGCCGGTCCACGCGGCCCTCCTCCAGGGCCTGGAAGGCCTCCAGGGTCTCTGATTTCCTGCAGACACACACAGTTTGTCTGGCTGCTGCCAGGCTCAGCTAGGTGGCAGAGCCCCTGCAGACCCAGCTCCACCTAAGCCTGATCCCACAGACCTCTGCCTGCCCCAGACACTGTGCACCGTCACCTCTCCCTGTCCCTATTACTTCAATCACACCTACTTTCATGTCCTGCTGCCTCACCCATGTCTTCTTCACACTATTCCTTAAGCCTCCCTCTATCTGGTCCTTCACATGCCACCCACCTGCCCAGGACAGTTCCCTAGTCCCCATTTACATCCCCTCCTGCCCTGTGCCACTGATGCTGGTGCCACTCTCGCTTCTCCAGCCAAGACCCCACCAGCACTGGGTACTTCTTTGCATCTCCTGTCCCTTCCTGAACAGCTTCTACAGTGGACCCTGGATCCCTGGGGAGCCACTGAGGCTGGCAGTGCGGACCACCTTTCCATCCCTCTTTCTGTGGCTTGCCCTGTTCCACAGCACATCCTGCAGCTTCCAGGAGGTAGCTGTGAGGATGAGGAGGGTGGGCTGCTCCCTCTGCTTCCAGTGGCACAGCTTCGCTCCACCTTTCCAATGGCCTCCTTAGCTGGCCTGCATGCCACAATGGGGGAGCTCCCAAGGCCAGGAGCCACTGAGTCTAAACCCAACCCTTTAAGGGAAATTTAAGTACAGCTGAAAGCTGAGCTTTGCCATCTAGCCCTGCTCTCTCCCTGTGGCACAGTGATTCCAGAGGTGGGGGGCCCCCCAACAGCATAGGGGGGTGATCTCCCACCTCTGACCATTGTGGAGACCCGTCGCTTCTCACCTGCGCTCGCAGCCAAATATCCTCTCCACCTCCACCCGGCCGGGGCTGAGCGTGCGGGAGCCGCCGCAGTCAACAGCATCCCGCTGGCCGAGGCGCTTGGGCTTGGGCAGGTCTGCCAGCACTGTGTACTCCTGCCTCTCCAGCCCGTGCCGCCCCTCCGTGCCCACACCACCAGGGTGCCCACGGGGCTCCCGAACCTGGGAGCCAGTAAGGCGCCCGCTGCTGCCCACCGGGTTGCTGCGGGCCAGCAAGGAGCCGGTGGGGGCACGCGGTGGGGTGGATGCCCAGGGAGGGTCGTTTTTCCGGTGCTCCAGGGAGAAATAGCTGCCCTCTATGCGGTGCTTCGGCCAGCTCTCCTCGGGCTTCTGGCTGGCGGGATGGCGCTCTGGGACGGGGAGAAGGCCGTTACTGGGGGAGGCACGAGCGACGCGGGATGCCACCACGTCCACAGCAAAGCAGGTCTTCGGAGGAGAGCTAGAAACGGTCCAGGAGGGCAAAGATAAAACCCAGACTCCCTCCAGGTGGGGTGGGAGCGCTGGGACACAGCACTGCAAGTCGAGGGCATGCCAAACCATGCAGACAGAGAACACCCGGGAGACCCACGATTCATGGTTAGCACACACAGAGATGCCATCTCATGGACACTGGGCCTCATCCCTTCACATGGTGCCTGCAGAGGTGTTGAATGCCTCCTGGGACCAGAACTGGGTAAAGAGATGCTAAATCTAAATAGAGATCTGCTGTGAACTTCAGGGACCCCTGGGTGGAAAGCAAACTAGAAGTAGGATCTCACACAGGAGCAAACCAAGTGTACCTGCTTTCAGTGAGCAGATTTCTTTCCTAAAGTCCTGGGCATCAGTTCTCACCCAGGATCCAGAGGGAATGGGCTGAGCCCACCTGGGCCTGTCTGCCTGCGGGGCTTGCAGCCACACCTCCTCCTTGTGGCCCACGTAGCTCATCATGTCCCGTTTGCCTGATCCCAAAGTGTTGTCCCACAACCGGGTCATTTCCCCGTCTTGGGAGACAAGATAGGGCAGATCTCTGCAATGGGGACCAGTAGCTTTTGTGGGCTGGAAGGAGATAAAAACATATATGAGAAGCTACAGCCCATTCAGCCCAAAGCTGCTGGTAAAAAGGAACCAGGAGAGGAGCTGGGTGAGCATAAGATTACCCTAGCCCAACATCATTGGGCATGGCAAGAAACAACATAGGAAAGTCCGCATGAGGGATCCAAGAGTGAATCTCATGTGCTCTTTAGGGGGAGACGCTCCTTTGTGGGGACTAAGGGACTCAGTTGACCCCCCTTGCATCTCAGGACCTTCTGAATGTGCCCAGCAGAAGTGGCATTGAAGGGCTGAGGGGACTGGGGAAACCAAAATAACCCAAACCACGAGAGATCCCCATCTCACCCTGGCAAGTGCGGAGTTGGCTTCAGCACAGGCGCTGGGATTGGTGCCGGTTTCTCTGTGCTCACCCTCAGCTCCAGGGCTGAGCGGGGGATATCCCCTGCTCTCGTGCCAGCTGTGGGGCAGGGAGAGAGGATAGCTGGTGGTCAGCACAGCCCGGAGAGCTCAGGGGTGGGTGGCAGCGCCAGCAGCCCAAGCCACGCTGGCTCTCTCTCCACTGGATGGGCAGAGGCTGGCAGAGCCCATCCTGGGACCACCAGCCTTACCCTAGAGGCAGTGAGGAGGAAGGAGACTCTTTTGGTGGCCCCCTGACCTCTCCTGGGACAGCCAAGAGGACCCCAGTTAGAGGGCACAGCATGGGGGTTGCTCAGCCATTTTGCCCAGACACCAGTGCGCAGAGCACCAGGGAGAACGCATCTGATTTCTTTCTGCTTGGCTTCCCGCTCCCCCTCCTCCATTCTTCCCACCAAGGGGGCTCGTCAGAGCAGCGTGGCTCCCGGCTGGTACTCACCGCTCTGTCCCCTCCGCTGGGCCCACGCACACGTATACCTCGCACTGGGGGGCTAAAATGTGGAGGGCATCCCAGGGTCCGCCTGGGTCTGCGTCGCTGCCAGCATCATGCCCTGAGACCTCCACGGCATGCTCCTGTGAGGAAGAAGGGGATGCAATGGTGCTGACAGTGTGTTGAGAATGAGGAGGAAGGCTGCCCTTCGGAAACGCCTGCTGCTTCTACCTCTTCTGAGAGCAGACTGGCCTCTGGGGCTCTTGATGCCTCTCCCAGCCCAACGTTGAGATTTTTCTTCTACTTCAGGAGGCCAGATAGGCCCAGCACACTCCTATTCGATGCTGAACGCTGCAGGCATCCCAGAGACAGCGTGTGTGGATGAGGGCTCAGGGAAACCACCCCCCCTCGTGTCAGCCTTGATGCTGCTGGCAGCCGCTCTCCTTCACCACCCGGATAGCCTGGGGAGAGGCAACAGAGCCGAGAGGGAGGGCGATTTCTGCAGAGAAGGCTGTAGCCCCAGCCCCTGCCTCTCTCTGTCAGGGCTTGTAGGTGTCTTAGCACCCTCCCCAGCCCCGTTACCTGTGGGGCTTATGAGCAGCAGGGGGGGAGGCTCCAGGGAGCTGGCTGTCCACACCGCCTTCCCTCCAGTGTCTCGCCTGCGCGGGGATTCGCTCGGAGGCAATGGCTCTGAGCAGATCGCGGGCAAAGGGCTGAGGTAACCTTAGAGGGCCCAGGGCCAAGGGGAGAGAGGAAAAGGGCGAGAAAGAGAGGGAGCCTCATTACTATTTCATCATCCCAGGCCTGTCGCTCCTGGAGGACAGTGAACAACACGAAACCCTCTGTGAACATGAAACCGGCTGTTGCCCAGCGGTCAGAGGCAGCCAAGAGGCTTGTGCATCCAGCCCTGTGCTGAAGAACCATGTTGGATCAAGGTATCCAGAGCCCCACATCCCATGAGATTTATCCCCCTCCTGCCTTCCCCTCTGGGAATAGGTTGCTGCAGCTGTCCCAAGGACAGGACTCAGCCTCTGCCCTAAGCTGACAGCTGGGAGCCACAGGGACATCCACCAGGAACACATTTTAGGTGAGGCAGGCTGTAAATGCCAGGAGGCATCAAAGAGAGATTAATCCAGGGTGGGTTCCTGCTCTGCCAGTCCCCCCGCTTCCCTCCTCATAGCTTTGCATCTGCGACACCCCTGCTTTCCCTTCCAGGATCTGTTGAGTCCCTCATACCTGGTGTCCAGCCCTTTCCCAATAAGGTGGCTCCTAGTTTGGGTCTGGGCACAGCTAAATGGTAAATTCCCATGCCTGGGAAGACTCACTCCCCAAGCAGCCTTCCCCCAGAGACATCTAGAAAGCCTGGCTGAACCTTTGTGTTAGGGATTTCCATCTCTACAAAGGCACATGGAGTCCCAAAGCAGAACAAAGAAATCCTTGATGAAGTATTCATAGCCTCCAGGTGGGATGGAGGAGCTCACCTGGATAGCATGCTTGTGAGCCTCCGCAACTCGGAAACAGTGCTGGCACAGGCTCTTTGCAAATATGTTGGCTTCAAAGTTCATGCAGGGCACGTCATCTACCGAACCAGACATTGTCCATAGCAGGGATGAAGATCTTTGGCTGATGGACTGCTAGCAGGGGGCAGCCAGGAGGAAAAGGTGGAAGGAACAGCAGCAGAAGACCAGAACTTTTGGTTCCCCAGCCTCAGGGTCCTGTGGAATCAGGAATGTTTTTTCTCAGACTGAAGCTTGCTGCTCTCAGCTGGCAATACTGGAATCAAAGGGCATCCAGGTGCAAGGCCATCAGTATGATCCATATAATTATAGACAATAAAAGGGTATGCTCTGGCAGGGACCTCTTTTAGAAAGGGGCACTGCACCGCATCCTCAAATGACTGCTGACACCCCCCAATTTGGGAGTCCTTGTGAACACAGGGAATGATGTTCATGTCCTGCTATTTGATAGAAGTTTTCTTCCTTCAAGCTCTCTTAAAAGGCACAAAAAGGAAACCTTTCTTCTTGACTATGTTGCTTATAAAGCTATAATCAGCTTACGAAATCTGGAAACCCACTGAGAGTTTTTAAACTTGTTGATCCCACTAAAATTTCTGAGACCTGTAGAACAGTTGATTGCAAAACTGCGAAGGGCAACAAGCATTGCTAGCACAACAGCTGGGCTCCACACTTCTGTCCTGGCTTTCTGCAAGCATCCTGCCTGCTATCACCTCCTCTGTCCCGCAGGGTTTGAAAGCAAGTCCTTGGATTTGAGGACATGATCTGTGCTAGGAGGGCTCCACTTAATTTGTCCAGAGGAGGCACCATCAGAAGGACAGGAATCCAGTGTGGGATGAGTCCAGCATCCCTGATGTGAACATACCACTGCTCCCCTAAACTCAGACACTTGAGTCACAGCAGTTGATCAGGGCTATGGCTGCTCCCCAAAACAACCAAGGCCAACTGTCAATGCCAAAACCAGGACATAATTTTTGTTTGTCAGTGCACTCATTTGCAATACAGCAAGTTGCACTACTGCCAACCTTGCAGCCTCCATCCTCGCATTAGGGCATGTTTTCTTGACTCAGTCACACCAGAAGCTAAACAAGAGCCTAAGCATTCACCTGCCAGGGATGCAGCACAAAACACCCCAACATTGCTGCCCACCCCTGCCCACAGAGTGCCACCTGTGGCTGGAGCCCCACTGCCTAATGGGCAAATCATTGCTCCCCACATCCCTTGGGGCCTACTGCCAGGATAATGCTGTGATCCCCGGGGCCTTTGGCATGCGTGCATGCAGCCAGTCATGCCCAATGCTCCCAGTGCCTCCCAATACCCCCAGTACCTCAGCTTCCCTATGGCTCCCAGCACCTCGCCGCCCGCCGAACTCCCCCCTTCAATGAAGCTGGCCGTGGGAACTGCGGGGAGCGAGTCCCCGCCCCTTCCCTTCTCATTGGCTGTCACCGAGCAGTGATTTGAATATCGCCCTCTGAGTGGCTGGCGGAGGCGCGGGTTGATGGCACCCACGTGCCGGAGTCAGCCGGCGGGCTATCGACCCGGCCGGGCCGGGCCGGGCCGGGCCGGGCCGGGCATGGCGGCCCCGGGGCTGGAGGGAGGCCGGGCCTGGGGAGGGGGCAGCGGCTCATCCCCCCCGCCTTGACCCCTCATACCTCGGCCTCTTCTCTGCCCTTCCTCCCCGGGCCCACCTCACCGCCTGCCCCAGCGCTCCCTCGCAGGCATCACCCCAGGAATTAGTTAACTTGAACCATAAACAACGTGCCAAAGCAGCGGACTCATCTGCAAGCACTGAGACGGCCCAATGTCATCGTGTCCCCAGCACAGCTCCAACGGGAGGTCATCCTACCCACAGCACTCCCCGGAGAGGTTTGTCTCACTGGGTCCTTACCTGCCAAGCACAAGCCCTGCCTAAGCCTCACTGTTCCTAGTGAAATGTGCTTAACATCTGTCCTCCACTGATCCTGCTACAACTCAGCTTCCTTCGTTTCCCACTCCTGGTGTGCATTAAAAGAAGTTTAATTTCACTTTTTACTTATCCACTGAAGGCAGTTTGCAATCCGCTCTTCAAACCTGTCCTTCCCCAACAACCCCAGTTACTCAGCTCCATTAGTCCCCAAAAGTTCTTGTCACTCTCCCAGTATCTTTTTGCCCCAGTTCATTTCTGGAACACAATGCTGGAAGCAGCAGCAGAACTGTACTGGGTACAGCCTTGAGCTTGGTACACTACTTCAGAGCAGTAAATACAGTTCACTGATCATCACACAGCTCATGCACACGCTGCAGCTATGCCTCCTGTGCACCACGCTCCTGTTTTCCCCCTGAACGTCTGACCTTTTCGGTTCCCAGTCTGTTTTGATCCTCTGTAATCCCAATTACATTTCTGTGTGCGCATGTGTGCGGAATCGCAGTCTAGCCAGCGAAAGCCATCATGCATGGAAACCCCAGCGTGGCAGCCCACGTCAAAACCCTTGCGTCTCTCCCTGTGAGCCCTCGGGCGCAAGCATGAGTAAGGCACAGGTGCCCGAGGTGGCTGAGCTGCAGAGCCAAGCGTGAAAAGCCTGTGCACAGGCTGTTGAAATGGGAAGCCACGGGGAGTTGCTGGTCTCGACTTTTCCTTTTGCGGCTGCACTAGCACATTGATTATTGCAGGTACCTTATATTTGGAAGTGGCTTCCTCCTGAACAGCTGGAACTTGTTTGTGAGCAGCTGGGGGAAGGGAGGAAGCAAGAAAAATGCTCAAAACCCATTTGAAAACAAGAGGAAGCAGCAAACAAGAAAAATTTTAAGCCACAGCCTGGGATGAACTGTGATGTGTCCGGCAAACACTTAACGCACTAACTTGTGTCTGGGAGCTCATATCCTTGATCCATTATATCCTAGGGTAGCCCAACTGCACACCCTGTGTGTAACAAAGACAGCAGGCTAGGCCTGAATCAGTAATTTACATTACAAAATAATGCTTTAATCAATCAAATGGAGAAATCAATAGCACAGCGAAAAATCCTGATGGTTAATACCCTATAGGGTTTAACAGTTCTGTTCTCAGTTTTTCCATATGCTTTTTTTTTTTTTTTTCCCCAAATGTGGAAACACAACTTCCAGCAGGAACTGGAAGTCTTCAGAGCATGGCAGAGGCTGTTGGAGATTTCAGCTGACACTTGAGAAAGGCTCGGAAGTTATTAGGGCCAGGGAGACAAACTGAAAAAGAGGTTCTTCTAAACCACCTGGCAGCAAAATAACAAACCCTGAAGAGCTGTTCAGGTCACTCTTAACATTCCAGCAGGATTATAAAGAGGTAATCCAGCGCTGTCCCAACTACTGTGCCAGTCTGTCTACAGGCTGCAGAAGGCAACTCAACCCATAGTTCACACCCCATGCCTTCAGCAGATTTCACAAACACACGAACTGTACATTTCCTTAGGAGCAGCTATTCCAGCTACAGAGCAAACTCCTGGGTCCGGGGCAAGTGCAATTCACTGTCTGCCCACAGTCACTCTGCAAGGCGCTATGTCCCAAAGAGTTGCTGTACGACCCAGACCATGGATGCCACACACTGTCCTCCACCTTTGAGCTGCAGTCCCCTTGGTGTGGCGTACCACTCCAAACAGAACTTCCCTCTCCCTCCCTCCTAGATCCCGCTTGAACCCAACCACCAGAGAACAGCTCTAGAGCATGTAACTCCCAAACCTGAACAAGAAATGCTTTGCACTACGCACATGGCACCACTTGGACACTTTGGATGCATCTGTATTTTGGCCTTGTCCCCAAGTTGTGTTTCTGCAGCTCTGAAACACCCAACATCCCGAGGTGAGACAGGAAGAGTAGCAAGGTCACACATTAAACTCTGTGAGCTTTCTGGAGCAGCCTTTAAGGCACAGCAAGAGAAGATCCCCACAGCTATTTTGGAGGTGAGGAAACCACACACACTGTACTTTCATAATGCTACCAGGGTTATTCAGAATTAGTGCCTGAGAGCACCAAGCCTCAGCTCAGGATGGGACTCGGAGTCCAAGCACACAAGGCACTGGTGGCATGTGGGATAGCAGTATCCGCTTCCTTGCCATTTACTTTCTCTGGAGGAGAAAGGGAGGTGCAATAGGACCCCATTCCTCACTACAAGCATGTGTCCCACAGCTCCCTCCAGAGGAACACGCTCTAGCAGAAATTGTGTAGCTCCTCTCAGTGTGGAGATCAGACACCCCTCCCCAACACACTCTGAAGAAGTCCTGTGTGTTTGCATGTGCATGCTCCAAGAAACAACGAGATACACATCAGGCTGGTGCCCTTAGCTTCACCAGCTGGTGGCCATCAGCATTGCTCTGATGTTCCTCCCTCAAGCCTCAGGCACTGGTTTACTCTTCCCCCTCCCATTTCTGGCATGAAGAATCTACATACTTGCCTATTGCCAGACTGCCAATTTTCTGGTGTGGGTTTTGACCACACAGGCCTTTTCTCCCTTTGTCATTTCCTCACCAGTACACATGCAGCAAGGAAGGGGGCCTGGCTGCCAGAGGCAGAATAGCCACCACCTCCTACAGATACTGGAGGATGGAGGCCAACATGCTGCCTAGGCTCACTCTCCACGTCAGAGGATTCACTCCCAGTTTTGCTACCAGCATTTCTCAGCCATGCAAATCTATTTTCTTTTTTCCCCTCCTCCTGCTGAAGGCATCCATGCTAAAAAACATATACTGAGGTCCCAAGAATAAAGGCAATTAACTGCTGATGACTGCAGCAGCCCTGAGGTAAAGGGCAGCCTCTGCCACTCCCACCCCAGAGAGGGCCACACACATACAGCAAGGGCATTAGGACATTTCATACTCCTCTAAGCTATCGCAAATTAAGATCGGCACATTCAGCAGACAATGGAACGAGCCATTCCTGCTCTGGCTGGTTCTGTGTTACCGCAGAAATAGCTCCTAGCTACTCCCTTTCCTAAGCACTAACAGATTTTAATATCCTTTAAGCAACAAGGATCATCTCCCCTCTTCCCAGCTGGTACTGGTGTTAGCACAGTTGCTGTTTGGCTTCAAATAAGTCACAAATATTTTTTTTTTCTTAGCAAAATGACTTCATAAAGATTTATTCACAAAGTTATCAAATTTCACTTGCAACAGGTACCAAACAAAAAGTACCCCTGCATTCAGGTGTGGCACTGGAGAAGAAACACATGAGACAAAATGACACCATGTCTCCATGGAAAAAGCATTTACTGCACAGCAGAACGCCCAGGCACTGATGCAAAAGTGGAAGCAGAGCTCTTCCTAGTTGCATAAATTGCCCTAAAGACATGCGCCTGTTGCATTCAGCCCCAGATCCTCTCCTTTCATAAAGTCAAGTATCAGCTCTGGAAGGGGAGGCACAAGAACAGAAATCTGACTCCCAGCAGAAGTTTTTAGACACTCTGTGGCACCCAGACACTTAGCTGGAGATCACTGCAGAAATAAAAGGGTACAGCGTCTAGTGATCCTGGCCAGTGCTCAGGAGGTGAGACAAAGGCTGAGCTGGGCTCACTGCTGGTCAGAGAGCCAAGCAAACAAGGCCCTTGCCCACAATGAAGAAGTCCCAAAGAGCAGCAGGCCAGATGTGCAGTGCTGTCCCAGCTGCTGGTCCAAGCTCTAGTTTTCTCTGTTAATCTTGGTCACGGCCCATTTTGCCCGTCAGCCTCCGCCGCTGAGTCTTAGTGGTTCGCCCCGTGTTGGATTTCTGGATTTTCTTGCGTGGGCCTTGCCCACGTTTGGGTCGCTTTCCTTTTGTCTTTTTCCGGCTATGCATGTGCAGCGTGGCAGTAAGAGAAGAGATCCTGTGCAGGGTAGGAAGAGAGAAATGTTGGGGGACTAAAGTCTGCAGGAACAAGGCAACACCACAACAATAGCAGGAGAGCCCTGTGTGGCTCAGCAGGAATGGACACCAGCCACAGCAAGCCCCAGGGGAACTCCACTGTGCTGGGCATCATCCCAGCAGGGCAGAAAACTTGCAAGTCTACAATGTGCGGTAACAACCAAAATGAATTTTCTGAGCAGTGGGCTCTCCAGCCACCACAGAGTTAAGTAATTCTCTGTATCCTCAAAGCAACTGTAAATCCTGGCCACTGAAAAATGTGAAGAATGCCAAAGCTTTAAGGTTTAGAGTCTTCTGACCTTCATCCAAGAGACAAACTCTGCACCCTGCAATATCTGCTGAGAAGGACTGAGCAAACAGTTCAGGACAAAGCCCGCCCTGCACCGCATCCTCCTCCTCCTCCTCCAGCTGTCACCAGCGATCAATGCAATGAGAATGGAGCATCTGGGCAGGCTTGTGCTCTGCCAGTGCCCTCTGCTGGCTCCTGCCCACCAGTGCCCAGGGAGCACAGCATCCCCTCCCTGCAACCACATGACTGATCTGGGAATGCAAGGCCTTCCTGATCAGCTTCCAGAGCCTAGCAGCGAAGAGCTGAATGAATGTATACATACTTTTCAGACAGGAAGGGGTTTCTGGACTTCTTGGGCATTGTTCTTAAAGGCTTGTTCACCACCTCTTCCTCTTTCTCTTCTTCTGATCCATCACTTTTTCCCTTAAAAGGGGAGCAAAAGAGAAAAAAATCCCTATAGACACACTAAAACTGGTAGTCTTGTGATTCCAGTGTTTCCACTGCCTTCTTGATTTTATCTTGTTTTGTTAACCATCTAGTCATGGATGAAATCTTTTTTAATTCTCCACATTCTTTGCTGTCCAAATCTCAAGGTTTCTTACTGCAGCCCCTCAGAAAGGGACAACCACTGAGAAGTCCTACAGTAATCCACCCTAAAATCCAAAAACTTCAGCATGATCTTAATGGCCAGGCAAGTGAAGCCTAAAGTATGAATTAAAGGTTTCAGCTTTTTTCTTGAATTATTATTAAAACCTCTTTAAGTAGCTTTTCAGATTAGAAAATGACATTACAAATGTAAAAGGTTAACTGCCAAACACAGACACTTCCCCAAAGAGCTCAAATCCAGCCACGAGTCATGAAGATCAAAAGGATCAAGTCAAGCAGTGCCTGAAAACCTCTATGAAACAAAAATGAGATCTCAGTTACAATATGTTTTGAGAATAAAAGCAACCGCAATCAGAACTGAGTGGTTTCCTTATTTGTGGTCCAAGCATAGGATCAGAGAGAAAAGTCCCTTCTCATGCTAATAGTAATTTTTCCTGGACAGGACACAGGAAAGTGGTTGAAGACAGTCCATGCAGCAGAGTCTGAAATCTGGCTGCTTGTGTTGTACCTGCATTAAAAATGCTACATTCTCCCGATCCAGCCCTGTGGCAACTTTCACTTAAACAAGGTCAGCTAGGACTAGCAAAGGATTCCAAGGAGGTTTGGAGTGAGCTCTTCACATAGGACATTTCTTCCTCTTTAGAGGCCCAACATCAGTTGTGGAAGAATGTGAAAGTTATGAGTTTCCCTTCTCATCCCTGCTCCTAGACACCTGCATGTCTTTGGGCATATTCAGGGAGTATGAGGCCTACCCAGCCAGTCCCAAGAATGTTTATAGCTGATATAATCAGAGAAGCAGCAAGAGGCTTTACCACAGGGGTGGTCAGTCCCAGCTGGCGTGCCCCTGAGAGGTCCAGGTCACTGATGGTGGTCACTGTTACAATGTGGTTTGGGTGGTCAATGTTCACAGACTCTGTCCGCGACGTCACCAAGTGCTCCAGTTCATCAGCCTCATCTGGGGAGACAACAAATCCTGCACTGCAAAGTGCCCAACTTTTCCCAAGATACGCTTGCTTGTTCCTGCAGTGCCATACTGAGGGGGAGGACCCAGGCTTTGCATGCAGGGTCACAGGGTGGAGGGGCTCATGAACACCAGCACTACAAGCATGAAGGGCGAGCTCCTTCTCCCAGTAGAGGGGACCTAGTAACACCTTGGAGATGTCCTCCTGCTTGTTGCTTTCTGTACAACCCACCCGACCCCCTGTCCCACCAGGGCCAGAGGGCTGCGGGGGTCACTGCTCAGGCTGCTGCCCAGCTTCTCAGGGGGGACGCGAGAGGAGCGAGGAGCTGACGTTGTGGGACAGTGTGCGAGCACCCCTACTCCAGCACTTACCACCCAGCCGAGGGTGTCGGACCGCGGGCGCCCACCTCCCGCCCCTCACGCTGCCCAGCCCCTGCGACCGGCCAGCACGTACCGAGCGCCTCCTCCCTCTCGCTCAGCATCTTCAGGTACTCCTGGTGCCGCTGAGAGATGGAAACAGGTCACTAAGGCGCCTCTGCTGCTCCAGCCGCCCCCCCTCCGCCAGGGATGGCCCCTTCCCCCTGCAAGCGGGGCAAGGGAAGCCCGAAGACCCCTCCTGCCCCGCTCCCGGCCCGCCATGGAGGGAAGGGCGGGAGAGGGACGACGACCCTTCTCCCACAGAGGGCCAGGGGTGTGTGTGGGTACCTCCTCCTTCATCTTCCTCTGCTCCTCCTTCAGCTTTCGCTTGATCTCGTCCAGCGCCGCCTTCCTCCGCTCCACCTTCCGCTTGTGGAAGCCGGTCAGGTACTCCCTGCCATCAGCAACACGGAAAGCGCCCCCCCGCCCCCGGCCTTTAGCGACCCCCCTGACCAGGGAATGCCTCCCTCCCCGCCTCGCCCCGGGGCTCGCCCGGCCTCACCTCCGCCTCTCCTCATCAAAAGTCACCACCAACCGCCCCTCACGGCCACTCGGACCTTTCTTCTTCTTGCGGCCCATGGCTGTACCACGCTCCTGTCGCTGCCGGTGCCGGTGCCGCCTCCGCCCACCCCTTCCGCCGCCGCCCGGCCGTAAGGGGCGGCCCCCGCCCCGCCCCGCCCGCCATTTTGTGCCGCCGCGGCTGATGGGGTGAAATGGGGTGGGTTTCCTCATGAGGTCCCAAACAAGGCGGTCCTCGTCGGCTGAAGCCGCTCTTGGGCTGAGGGCGGAGCGGCCCCGTGGTGTGGGGGAGACCCCGAGCATCACCGGCGGTGGGGTGTGGGGGGAGCGGCAGGGGAGGGCACACCAGGGCCACCGCCTTGCCTGCAGGGTGTCATAGGGTTCTCTTATCTCACAAGTATGCAGGACCCGTGCGTGTCCTCTCACCCGCTCCTAGTGTGCTTTTTTTTCCCCCTAAACTAGGGCCAGGAGAGAGAAGCTGCTGTCGTGGACCTTGCAGGTGTCAGCCATCAGCCCTAGGATCCAGCCTGGGGCACGCAGGGGGCTCCTTCAGGCATGGGTGCTTCCATCTCCCTCCTGGCAGAAGGTTCTTATGGTGCTGGCTTGTGCCTGAGCTGTTGCCCTGAGACGCGCTGTACCACTCCTCCAAGTCTGCATCTCTTTAATAAACGACTGAGTTTTATTTCAAGCTGTCATCATTGCTAGGTGGTGGTGGTGCCTGTGTTGCTCTTACCTGGGCAAGGCAAGTGCAGGGATGGGTCTCTGCTCTGACACTGAGTCTCCAAGATGCAGGACCTGGCTGAAGAGCTGTGGTTTCTGTTGTTGATGGCAGAGAGAGGTACTGGCAAGAGACAGTGGGGGCATCAAGACTGCCATGTTCTTGACTACTGGCTTGAGTGACTTTGGCTGAACTCTTGAACCTTTCTTGGCCTCCAGTCCTCGCCTTAAAAGTGGGTGTAATGCTTGTGTGGTGGCCAGCTGACTTTGTTGGAAGGTCCCAAAGCGCTGTGGGGGCAGCCAAAGCCAACCCCCTCAGCCCACAGAGTGTGATGAGTCCTGACACCAACCCCCTCAGCCCACAGAGTGTGACGAGTCCTGACACTGCCTGGCGGCTGCTCGTCCAGAACTGCCTTGCCTTTATCGGCTCTCTTGCTGCTTGCACACTTTTCCTGGCCTGTCCTTTCACCAGCAGAAATGCGGAAAAACCAGTTCTGTGGTTAATTGCTGCACTTCCCTCCACGCCCATGGGGCAGGTCTCCTCCTCCTCACTCGCAGCCTGGGTTCACTTCAGCCTCCAGCCTCTTCATCCCTGTCTGTGCTCAGCCAGCTCAGGTGCGCAGTCAGGCCTCCACGCTCCTTCCATTAACCTTACGGCTTCTTCTGCCTTCCCCTTTTTCCTCTGTCTGCAAGAGCTTCTGTCTCTCTGGTGGCTCCTTCTCCCTTGGGCAGCCCAGAGGGTTGGCCCATAGTTGCAGAAGGTGTAGGCAGCTGCCCTCCTGGCTCTGCCCTTCCCTTCCCAGAGGGATAGCATTTAGACGTGATGGCTGGAGGCAATGAGAGGAGCATGAAGGCCCTGAAGGAGGTGTGGAGAAGAGCGGAGAACTCTTTGTGTGCGGACTGTGGGAAGCCAGGTGAGTCCCTGAGGGCTGCTGGAGGAAAAGTCAGAAGCAGGGAGCTGGAGCTGGTCTCTAGCGGCAGTTTGGTGCTGGCTATCTGACTGCACAGAGGCCTGGGGCAGAGAGGGAAGAGAGGCATTACTCTCTCTGGACATTCGCTTCCTCTCCCTGGAGGTGGGTTGGCAAGGCAGGAGGAAGGAGGTGCTGCCACAGTGCTGGTGGGAAGAAGGAGAGGGACACAGATGAGCAGGGGCGGTGTAGGTGCAGCACTGTGGGTTGTAGTTGTGTCAGATCTCAGATACAAATCAAGGTCATGCCCAGTCAGGACCTAACAGGAAAGCTCCTGGTGAAATCGTAACTGCTTCATAAAGAAGGCATGAATCAGGAGGGCACCGTCTCCTCCATGACTCAGCTATGCACTGACAACCTGCCACAGGCGCCTCAGAGATTTCTTTTACTGAAGGGCTTGCCCTCTTGAAAGGATATCCAGTTTGAAGTCCTACAGGCACTGCAAAAACCACCCAGCATACTACTCCCAAAAGGGGGACATGGAGTGTACCACCCAAGCCAAATTAAGACTGGGCTAATTAGTACCATTTAAGCTTCTAAAATTCTCCCTGGAGAATTTTGGATTCAAGGCCGCTTTCCACTTCCTGAGCCAAATACTGTTGGGCGTTTGCCGTGTTGCACTGAACAGCTCCTGGAGTCTTTTTCCAGAGGTGGTTTCAGTTTCATCTTGGGTGACCCTTTACACAAAGGGAGTTCTCAAAGCACTTTGTAGTTTTTCAAGGTTCAGGTCAACAGAGATTCAGATGAAGTAGCTGAAGCAGGGAGCGTGAGGGACTAACAGCTATGCTTTTTCCTGCCTGTGCCTTGGGTGTTAATTAATCAGCTTAGGTGAAACTGGGTCACCCATCTCTCTCTTTCTGGACTATGTTCCCAGTTGAGGCATGTCTTCCAGGGGAATATACCACCTCTACTCATACCCTTTTTTATACCCTCAGATCCCGACTGGGCATCCTCTACTTTGGGTGTCTTTATATGCCTCAGCTGCTCAGGAATTCACCGCAACATACCTAGCATCAGCAAAGTCAAATCCCTGAAGATGGACCACTGGGACGATGCTCAGGTGCAGGTGAGAGCTTTATCCCCACTAGTATGTCAGGTGGATTGGGTCTAGGCCATACAGTAACATGTACTGGGAAAATCAGCCCTTTGGTGTTACAGAGTTGGAGATTTAATCTGGTATGTAGTCCCTTTGCTACTCATACTCTGGATACTTAAGCAAGGATAACTCCACATAACCCACTGGGAGAGGGTTAACGCACTTACCTTATGTTGTCTCCCCACATCCTGTTACTTTATGGCAAATGCAGGGCTCTTGCAATGTATCTTGCCAAGGCTCAGGGCCTTTGTCGCTCCGGATTACTTATTTACCACTCGGCAGCACTGTCCAGCCTCAATGTCTCCTTTTGGTTTCAGCGGTCCAAGGGGAAAATCTTGGGCAATTCTATGCTCCGAGAAGAATTTCCAGATATAATGTGATCTCTTGAGAAAAGGGGCATTTATGGGAACTTGACTTCTCCCCGTTACACCCCCCTCAACCCATTAATCTTCAGGGGACTGAAAAAATTTTCTGGACATCCAAAGAAAATAATATGTATCTCACTGCTTTTTGGAGACGAGCAAAGAGATTTGGAATGTCCTCCCAAATGGCATTGCAGAGCTGTCATTGAACTTGATCTCCCCAGAGATGTGGGACATAACAGCAAATCTACTGAATGTGTGTGCACCCAGCCCCACGGAAGTGACATTTATGGCATTCTGTTGATTCAGTTGCAAACTTCTGAGAGTAGACAAGACCTTTGAGATCCACCTTTCTGTAGCCAGACTTTGCTGGGATTTTGCAATGGACAGGAAAGAGAATGCTCTGTTAGAGCTCAGTCTGCATCTAGCCCTGTAGTGGGTCAGGAAAGAAAAAGCCCAACATGAGTCTGCATCAAAGGGGAGGCACTAACTCTCTATCTAACTCTGCAGTTTCTGGCCAAGCATGGGAATGCTGTGAGTAAAGCCACATATGAAGCGCACATCCCTATTTACTATTACCAGCCAAACTACAATGACTGCCAGTAAGTTGCTGCATACAGAAGAAAAGGGGGAAGGGCAGTTCTGGGTTCCTCTAGTTCATTTCTGAGCTACCTGTCACCTCTCCCCAGAGTGCTGAGAGAACAGTGGATACGGGCCAAATATGAACGCAAAGAGTTCACCAAGCCAGGAAAACAGCTGCCATATTCTGATGGTAAGAACAGAGCACAGCATCAAAATATCTTGCCTGTGGCCTTTGCTGGAAGCTTTTGAGCACCATGAGGAGAAAGCTTATAGTGTCAGTGTTGGAAATCCCACATGTACTCCTAAGAACCCAGCTGGTACTTACAGGGCATTGTTTTGGGGAAGTTTAAATTGTGGGCAGCGTAGGTTAGCACTGCCATGGATTGCTTCCAAGCTTGGTATTACCAGCTGGCATTTTTGGAAAGCATTTTCTGTCCTGGTGGAGCCAGACCTCTGCAGTAAGGAATTTCTGTCCTGCTGCATGCCACCCCCTCCAACCACAGCAGTTGTCTTTGAAATGTCGTTTCCAGTGCTGTGACACAAGGTGCTGGAGCCCAAGGGCCAGAAGAGTCAAGTGGGAAGAGTTCTGGTCCCATGCCAGGGTCTGTGTGGGCCAGGACTCTGATGTTGACTGGAGAGAGAGCTCTCACTCTGTCAGAGCAGTAGTGGGAGCTGGACTAGGAGGTGGGAAGCATCTGGGAATGTCTTTTAGTGACTGTTTGTCTGGGCTGAAAACCCAGGAACATCATCATCTTCAGTTGTAAGTCAGAGGTGAGATCTCTCCTTCTCAGGTGTTTGTTCTCAGCAATAGTCCATCATGTGCTTTATCCCAGAGGTGTGGCTGGGACCCCAGGCTGCATGCAGGATGCCTACCATGCCCATGGGGGAATGCTCTTAAAAGTGGCCTTTGTGCTCCTAGGGGTGAAGGAAGGCATTCTCTGGAAGCGAGGCCGAGACAATGGACAGTTCCTACTCCGCAAGTTCCTCTTGTCTGAGAGAGAGGGATGTCTGAAGTATTTCACCAAGCAGGATGTGAGTATGGTGGTCAACTCCCACCTCAGTGCATACTCCACCCAGGGCAGCAGGGTCATAGAAACGTTTCTATTTCCTATGTATGTTTCTGAGGTTGCCTTACTCATCCCAGGCCGGGGATGATAACAGAAACATGTCACTGAGGAGAGGGGTCCCCTTCCTACTCTCAGGGTGACATTTTCCACACGTCCTCCCTTTGTGCTTCCCTACACCCTTCCCTCACTGCTGATAAAAGGGCTGATCTTTCACTTCACCCCTATCTGTTTGTGCAGCTGTCTAATCCTGCACCATCTCTGGAAACAGCCTCACCCCATGATGAGCCAAGTTGGTAAAAACCTGCTGTTTGGTTTGTTTTGAGGAGGGCTACCCTTATGCTAGTTCATCTCCCTGAAATGAACGGGGCAAGTGCTAGTATACTGTTGCAAGGGAGGGAATGGTTTGGGATAGGGAGGAGCAGGAGTGGGGTCTCTCCTTTTTGGGTCAGTTAGTCTTTAGACTGGCTCAGCTGTGAAGTCAGATGCACTCTTAGTGTATCACTAGGAGTTCCATAGTAGCCATAGCTCAAATCTAAATTGGAGGGGCTAGGCCACTGTTGGGGCTTGAGCATGCCTCACAGCGAAGAGAGTGTGTGCTACAACAGTTTTGCTGGGAAGGAGCAGTTATTACCTTCTAACACCCTCTGACCCTGTCTTACCCCACTAATTCAGCTCAGGTCTCTTTCCCACTAGGATTGCTCATGCATGACCAATGCCATTCTGTTCTCAGGCCAAAGAACCCAAAATCAATGTTAAAATAGATGTCATCAATGCTACATTCCAACCAGTGAAGATTGGGAACCCCAATGGCCTGCAGATCACTTATCTCAAAGACAACAAGACCCGGAATATATTTGTCTACCATGAAAGCGGAAAGGTATCTTGTTTTAGCATCAAACACTGCAAAGCAATTGTGATTTGAGAAACTGCTGCTATTAAATAGTCTGAAGCATGGTTAGGACGGGGTGTGTGTGTGTGCATTGCTGTAGGTAACATGGTGGGCGTTCTGACTCTGTGTGTGTGTGTCTGTGAGTTTTGCTGCAGGGAGCAGGGCAGGAGCATGGGCCGAGTTGGTTTGTGTGGGAGGAGCTGCCATAGAAGATGTGGAGATGTGCTGCCTGAGCATGCGGGGAATGGGGCAGCCGTGCTGGCTGTGTGTGTGTGTGTGAAGGAGATGCTGTAGGTGCTGGGGAGGGAGAGCTGCCTGTGTTTGTAGTTAACGTAGGGTTGGGTACAGCTGGGTCAATTCAGATGGCTCACTGTTGCTCTGGCTAAGCTTTCTGTCCCATCCTTTTCCATTGACAGGAGATAGTGGACTGGTTCAATGCCATTCGCTCTGTGCAGTTCCATTACCTGAAGGTAGCATTTCCCATTGCCAGCGATAATGAGGTAAGGCAGCACTAGAGCGCAGTGCTGAGTCTCCCGCTGGTACTCGGTTATGTGATAAAAGAGCCCATTAGCTACTATTAGATTCCCAGGTACAGAAGTGGAAATTGCAGTGTTTAGATAGAGGGATGGGAAAGTGTGTGTAAAAGGGCCTGTGATGGCCAGAGGACAACTGCTTTCTGCTGTTTCTGGGCACTTTGGAGACAGATGTGACTCCTGGCTAGGCAGTTCTGCAAATACGAATTTAAAAGGTGGCTGAATTTGGGGGAATAGACGGAAGGGTCAGGGGGCAAAAGCAAATAGCAGAGAAACGTGGCTAAGTACTATTATTCTTGCCTTTTTGTCAGATTAAAAATCGGCTTACAAGAAACTTCCTGAAGGAGGGATACATGGAGAAGACTGGTCCCAAGGTGAGCTGCTGTGGGAGAAAAAAAATCTATCAGGGACCTCAGAGAGAGCCTTCCCTACTTCAATGTTTTTCTCCTGCTGTTTCCCCATTCCCCCCTGAATCTTTAGACACCCGTGGGAACAGTGTGTGTGCACCAAGGGAGGGGAGAATAAAAGGAAGGGGAAGGACACATATGAAAGTAGATGAAGCCAGAGTCCCTGCTTTCTCCCAGAACAACAGATCTCTCTGCATGTGTCTGTGTGTGCGTGACCTTACAGGTATTTAGTGTCTAGATTTCTTCTGTGTCAACTCTGGGGTCCTTCACAGAAGTCCAAGAGTTGGGGACAGCAGTTGGGACTGAAAAATCCGATAATGATCCCCACTCTTATCAGCTCAGAAAGGGTAAGGAGGAGGTTGCTGTCAAGGCAGGGGCTTGGTTCAAGTGGTGGGGATGAATTTTGGGTATCTGTACGCACTGCTTGCGGCAGAGGGCACTGTCCCCTTACGTATGTCACCTCTTCCCTTCACAGCAGAGAGAGGCTTTTAAGAAGCGCTGGTTCACCCTGGATCACCGCAGGCTCATGTACTTCAAGGACCCTTTGGTGAGGGGGAGATCTGACCTCTGGCAGCTGCGGGTGACAGTGCTGAGGGCAGGGTCAAAGTGCAACCAGAGTCTGCTCTGCAGTAAGGGAGGCTTGCTCTGAATGGACTCTAGGTCTTCCCCTTTCCATCCCACTTTGTTCATCCTATGCTTTCTGTGTTTGTTTCACTGCTTGCAGATAATGTCAACTGGGAGGGCAGCAGTGTAAAGGTGGTGATGGGGAGGAGAGTGACACAGGGTGTGACATGGAGAGACAGGAGCAGCAGTTCCGCTCTCAGACTTCTCGAGATCTATGCTCTAAGATTGTCCTTTCCGCCACTGCCTTTGAGCATAGCCTCCCTGCTCTTCTGAATGCTATGACCACCTTCAAATATTTTGTGCTGCTACATCCTTATTCCTCACCTGCTCTCCTCCTGCCCTTAGGTGCACTGCTATTATTCCCTGGTTGTTCTGGGATTCTGTAAACCCCTCTCTTTCCCTCCTGATGTGCAGGATGCATTTGCTAAGGGTGAGGTGTTTGTGGGCAGCAGAGAGAATGGCTATAGCGTCCAGAAGGGATTGCCTTCGGGGACACAGGGCAACTTCTCTTGGCACTATGGCCTCACCATTGTCACCCCCGACCGGGAATACCTCTTCACCTGTGAGACGGAGACTGACCAGCTGGACTGGATCGCAGCCTTCACTAGTGTCATCAACCAGGCCATGACACCACAGGAATATGCAAGTAAGTGCCTGGATCCCTTTTCCTTCCTCTCCTGCCACACCAGTTCAGGGTATTGCCCTAATGCACCACCTTTTTCCTTCACTACAGTTGAAGCCTACTTCAAGTTTAAATCCTAGAAAGCCATGCAGGAACCTCGCTATGACTCGACTCTACCGGGTCCTGTCGGGTGGGCTGTCAGGAAAGGAGAGGAGATCGACATCAGAGAAACACGGTGCTCTTGAAGTGCTCTTTGAAGCACTTTTTTTCCCCTGTAGACAGTGCACTTTGTTCTGGGGGACAAATTAAGCTGCTTCCTTTCAAGTGCAAGATTTTGTGAGTCTGAATCCTCAGTGCAACCTGTCACTGTTGAGTTGCTGTGATCTGACTGGATGTGGCACACCTTGCCTGTCAATTGGGCCTTGAAAACTTGGCACTTGCTATGTTGGATGTGGGACCTAAAGTCACTCCTGCATGAAACTGCAGACAGCCACCTACCTTATGCAAGAAAACAGCTACCTGCCTGGAGCTATGCCCCAGCGGGTTGCAGGGGCTGCTGGACTAGAAGAGACAAGAAATGACTTCTCTGCTGGTGAAGAGATGTGAAACATATAGATATTTGATCAGTTAAAGCTTTGGTTGAGAAAGGTCACTTAAAAGATGTAATCTAATGGCCAAATGTGAAGCCTGTTTCCTCCTACTGTGTGTGGGCTTGAAAGCTTCTTCAGACCACATTTGTGTAGAGACCTTCCTCCAATTGCTACAGAGAATGTTAAAAGATCTGCTCAAAAACAATGTGTATCTATACTTCTGTGTATGTGGATAATGTGTGTGTGCAGGTAACAAAAAGTGGTGGGAGGTGCAATACTACCCTAAGGAAGATACTGTGAGGGATACTCGTGCCATTGAAGTTCAGCTGTCAAATTTGAGTCTCTAGTCAAACCAATGGAGGGAGGTTGGGTCTGGCAGAGAGCAGCCTATGGCATGTCTGATACAGACTTTGGACTCTGTTGGTTTTACTAGAGCGTAGGGTTTGATGTCTGGAGTTAGTAATACATGGATCTCTGCTCCCTCATTTTCTGTATGTCAAAGGCCTGGTGCTTTCATTCTGCCCTATACATTATATGTGTATATATTGTATATTACATACACATACAATTTTATGCAGTAGTAGGAAGACTGTATGCTCATGTCCTTCTAGTAACAGTTAGTCCTAAACACTAAATCAACCCATGATTCATATCTTAAGGATCAAAGCTCTCCTGGAAGAGCTGTGTTTCACATGCTGGAAGGAATAGCTGAGTTCTGCTGATGACTGTATAATCTGATGTGTCTGCAGTTTTACGCAGGCAGTGTGAGAGCAGACGTCTAATGTGTTAAGAGGAGCTAACTGGAATTAATGAGGCAGCCAGTATTTTCATTAGCTCCTAAGAAATGAATAAAAAATTCTCATTGTAATTTATTTTAACTTCCTAAACAAGCCGAGCTACTAACTACTAAGGCATGAGGTCTTTTCTTGGAAAAAAAAGGACAGACAATCAGAGCAAGCTAATGCACGAAGGATGCAAAAGAGCATGGCTGGAGTAGCCTGAAAACGCCTGAGAACTAACAGCAGAGTGGTTTGGTAATGGCACATCTGTCTCTGCTCCGCAAATTCTGTCCCACTGTGTCTGTTCCCTGAGATGAATGACGTTCAGATGCGGGTGAAGAAAGAGCAGGGTAGATTTGGGCGCAGAAGTGTGGGGGCATAGGTGTCATGCAGTGATGCCCCGCTAGAAGGCAATGGTGACTACCTAACACACTTCTGCTCCCTGCTTTGAGGTGAGGCAGCAGGTCTTGGGAGTTAAAGGGAAGGAGGGGGAAGGCTTAGAGGATGGTCTTTGGGGAGAGGGAGGAAAGAGTGGGTCTAAACTATCCAGCCCTTTGAGTCTCTAGGAGCTTGCTGCTGACTGAGGGACAAGAGTGGAACAGGGCCAGGTCATAGTAAATGTGAGATGTTCTAGTATCTGGTGGGCTTTCTTGCAAACCCGGGGGCTACATCTGTTGTCTCAAAGGCTACTCATGTCCTTGGAAGGGAGTGGGGGACAGGCCCCCTCAGCCCAGCTTGGCTAAGGGCCAAGGAGACCAGTGTGGCAGCTCCCTTGCCTATCGCATTTTCAGGGCTGGCCATCGTTTCCCTTCTAAAGCCACAGTGCGATGCTTTCCCCCGCTGCCACATTAAGGAGTCTTGTCTTTTAGTTATCTCCTCTTTCAAATGAGGAATACTGTGCAAGGGAAAATGGGAAAAAGAAAAAACAAGAAGAGGGAAGAGGGAGCTAGAGGAAGGCACTGGGGAAGAAGGAGCATGTCTGCAAGAAAGAGGAGGGAGCCAACATGGCTCCTCAGCTGGTGGCTAAGAGCCCAGTATAAACTGGGACTTCGTTCACACTGGTGTGTGAAGATGAGTCAGACACATTCCTCCAAGCAGTAGGCAAGGCAACTCTCCAGGGGCTGGTTCAGGGGGGCAGACCCCACCCCTCCAGAGTCTATCTGAGCAGAGAGGACACAGACCTGGGAGGAGAAATCCTCTTGTCCACCGAGTCTGCTGGTTTTCATGGGCCCAGCGAATGCTGGAAAAGCAACAAGCGAGGAGCTGGTGAAGACCAGAGACGGTTCCTCCTGGCTGACAGAGGTTATTTTGCACCTATTCGTCTTGAAAGTGAGGGAGGTGTCCTCTTCTCAGCTCTTTGGTGGTTAAGGAAAACTACCGGATGGAGGTTGCTGTGGACAAGATCAGCGAAATGGACTGGGCAGCTGGAGGTGAGGAATAGACATCTCTGAATAGACATATATGTCTGATGAACTCTCGCCATTCTTCCCTCTTGTGTTAAGGCTAGACGTGTCCCATACAGTGAGGGGGGAAGGCAGAGGGAAGGAACAGGTCTCTGTTCTGACAGCCTGACTTGCTCTTGCTCACCCTACCCAAAGATGTCTTGTGATCCTTCCCTCATGAGTGCAAGGCCTGGAGAGGATCCTGAGGGTGGAAGCTTCTTGGAGGAAAGCAGTGGTGTGGGTGACAGCAGTAGTGCACTGGGAGGTGACAGTCCGGTCACGGGGCCGCTGGGTGCAGTGCTGCTGGTCATGTGCCTCACTGGGATGATGGGGAACATCTACACGGTGGTGGTGGCCTCTGGCAGGGTGGTGGGACGCTCAGTGGGCTCCTTGGGAGTCTATGTGATCAACCTTGCCCTGGCTGACCTCCTGTACCTCTCCACCATCCCCTTCGTGGTCTGCACCTACTTTGCCCATGACTGGTTCTTCGGGGACGTGGGCTGCAGGCTTTTGCTCAGCCTGGACCTCCTCACCATGCACGCCAGCATCTTCCTCCTGACCGCCATGAGCCTGGAGAGGTACTGGGCGGTGGCCAGGCCACTGCGGGCTAGGCAGGCCAGCAACACTTACCGCAAGCTGGCCACTGTTGTCCTCTGGCTCCTCTCGCTCCTGCTTACGGCCCCCATGATGGTGATGACCCAGCTGCGGGAGGGGGGTGGCCCCCACAAGCGCATCTGCATCCCTACCTGGACGCCATCGGCCTTCCGGCTCTACCTGACGGTTCTTTTCGCCACCAGCATCCTGGCACCTGGCATGGTGCTGGGTGTTGTCTACGCCCGCCTGGCCCAGGTGTACCAGTCTTCTGCTTGGGGCCTGGGGCTGCCGGTGGCTGGCCGGGCCTCTGCCCGGCGCCTCTTCTCCAGGATCTCCACCATTGTGGTGGCCTACTGGGCCTGCTTCCTCCCCTTCTGGGCCTGGCAGCTGGTCAGGCTGTACTGGGGTGACGGGCTGGGCATCGGCCCCACCGCCCAGGCCTACCTCAACTTCAGTGTCACCTGCCTGGCCTATGGCAACAGCTGCGTCAACCCTTTCCTCTACACCCTGCTCGCTGGCACCTACCGCTGGCGCCCCAACTGCAGCGGGATGGGCACGGCACAGCCCCCGGCACCTTCCCGGGAGGTCACGGCACAACCAGTGGGAGGCCACAGCATCCCCCTGGCTTTTGGGGAATCATCAGGGTCTATGGGAGAAAGCAAAGGGTGAGCAGCGCCCCAGGTTGGGAACATCTCCCAGTCTTTGGCTGGGGTCAAGTTGAGAAATAAAAGTCTGTCACTTTCCATGCTGGCGTGCGCTGTCTTCCATTGTCGTTGTTGTGGTGTGTTCCCCTTCTTGCCTTCCCCTTTGCAAGGCCACTCACCCTCCTCACCTGTGGGGAGGCCCCTTGTCTCGAGGATCCTGACTCCCTCTTTAGGTCCTTCAGGCATTGCACACCAGCCTCCACCTTGCACAAGGCTAGGGAGTGGGTGGAAGGGAACAGTCAGCCTTGATACATCTAAATTATACAGCTGGGGAACCCTTGCCACCCCTCACCTCGCTCGCAACGGGCTGAGCCATAACAAAGTCAGGACAACAGTGAGTCACAGATTTCACACGACCAGTGAGTCATATCAAGAAGCAGCCGCACTAGCAGGAGAACTGAATAAGGTTGATCCTCTTGTAGTAAAGCTCACACTCAGCTTTCTTCCCCCACCCTCCACAAAAAAATCTCTGAAGAGTCTTTCTAAAAAAAGATTCCCATGTGCAGTTAAGAAACATTGCAAGATTGCTCTGAAGTACAGCTTGGGGAGGTCAGCACATTTGCTCAGCTTTCAAGATCAGCCCAGCAAAGGAAGCTGCAAGGAGAGAGCTCCACTATGTGTTCACCATCACAGCTCATGGAGGGGGCTCTCACCAGCACCATGTCCCTGCCGTGGCTGAGGAAATCCCTAACTCTCTGGACTACCAAATGTACCCCAGTCCACGAGACTGTTATCACCACTGCATAAACTGGGCCAGGTCTCTCGCCTTGAGGCCATCTAGCCTAGCATGGCTCACTTCCATATAGCTAAACTCTCTTCTCGGCCCCAGAAAGGATGGCCTCATCCATATCACTCCATGGGAAGAGTTCCCCCAGCCGTGCCTATGCACAGGGTAGCAATGTTAGGTGTCGTGTTCACTATTACAGATGTAGCCCTAAAGAGTGTGATCATCCAGAGCAGACTGACTTTGGGCAACACAGGGCTTCAAGAGACATCCAGCTGCAGAGCCTCATGTTACTTGTACACCCTAATTGATTCTGCCTCCCAGCCCAAAAGCCCATCTTGAGTCCTTTTCTCCAACTCATCTCTCTCCTTCTCCTTAGCCCCCTAATTCCTAGCAGCCAAGCCTCACTTTGCATGGCTATCTGAGATATAGGACCTGGCAGAGCCTCATGAATTATTGGAGCAAAACCAGGAGGTGCTGCTGGCATAGGAGCAAGTTCCTGTGCTCCAGCTGCTCTGCAACTGCTTAATGGGAAGAATCAGCCCAGCCAGACCTGCAGGGAGTCCTCGTAGGACACCAAATGGCTTGTGCTTTGTGCTGCTAATGGCCAAGCCTGGAAGTGAGGACCTAAAGATTGGGTCCTCCCATCCCAAGCACACCTGGTAACTGCTGTGTACTCTGGAAAGGGCAGCTCCCACCTTTCCTGTGCCCACCAGGCACAGCCTGTCCAACAGCAGTAGTCATTGCTGCTGAAGTAGCATTAGACTGGGAGAGCCTGAAGCAGCTGCTAGCTGACACCTTGGGTAAAAACCTATAGTCCAGTTACACAGAATCACAGAATAGTCAGGGTTGGAAGGGACCTCTGGAGATCATCTAGTCCAACCCTCCTGCCAGAGCAAGGTCACCTACAACAGGTTGCACAAGACAGCATCCAGGCGGGTTTTGAACGTCTCCAGAGTGGGAGACTCCACAACCTCTCTGGGCAGCCTGTTCCAGTGCTCCACTACCTTCAAAGTGAAGAAGTTCCTCCTCATGTTAAGATGGAACTTCCTATGTTCAAGCTTGTGCCCATTACCCCTCATCCTATCAATGGGCACCACTGAAAAAAGACTCCTCCCATTCCTCTGGCATCCTCCCTTTAAGTATTTGAAAGCATTAATAAGATCCCCCCTCAGTCTTCTTTTCTCTAGACTAAAGAGGCCCAAGTTCCTCAGCCTTTCCTCATATGAAAGATGTTCTTATCCCCTAATCATCTTCGTAGCCCTTTGCTGGACCCTCTCCAGCAGATCCCTGTCTTTCTTGAACTGGGGAGCCCAGAACTGGACGCAGTACTCCAGATGCGGCCTCACCAAGGCAGAGTAGAGGGGGAGTATGACCTCCCTCGACCTGCTGGCCACACCCTTTTTGATGCACCCCAGGATGCCATTGGCCCTCTTGGCTGCCAGGGCACATTGCTGGCTCATGGTCATCCTGTTGTCCACCAGGACTCCCAGGTCCCTTTCCACAGAGCTGCTCTCCAGGAGGTCAGCCCCCAACCTGTACTGATGCATGGGGTTATTCCTCCCCAGATACAGTACCCTACATTTACCCTTGTTGAATTTCATTAGGTTCCCCTCTGCCCAACTCTCCAGCCTGTCCAGGTCACGCTGTAAAGCAGCACAGCCTTCTGGCATGTCAGCCACTCCTCCCAGTTTAGTGCCATCAGCAAACACTAATTAGAACTAGGCTGTAACATCAAACGTACCTCATCATCTTCAGTCTCCTCAGAGGCTAGCCTCAGATTAGACTGAGAAGTGCTCAGGCTCATTTGGGCTAATACAAGTGAAGAGGTAAAAAAGGCATAACGGACAAGTCCTTAGCATCCCACACACCAGATGGGCATTGGTACCTCTCCCAGCTCTGGATGGACCAGGCAAGGCACATGAGGCAGAATAAAACTAGACGTCTGCAGGTTACTGGCTTTATGTGCCACACAAGCTGTGGCCCAACAGTATTTGTGCTTCTGCAGTTATGGGAAGAAAGGATTTGGGTGAGGAGTCCACTGCATGTGTCACCACACCCAGCAAGACATCTTTTTTACTGCTGTCCCCATGCAGCAGCAAGACATGCCAAGAAGACATTGGCAAGTTAGACCAGCCCCTACAGAGGGGTGCAAGCCAAAGCTAGCACAACTGAGAAATCTCTCCTCACTCCATGCACCACTAGGTTCACCTAGTGCAACAACTCAAAGCTGTCTGAGGCCAGCCAGGGATGCTTCATTTTTTATTTTTTTTTTTTTTTCCCCACTGAGGCAGGGTAAGGTAGACCTCAACAGTGGGTGACTTTGCCTAAGGGACTCTTCTACTCTCACTCCTAGTCACATCCAGGCGCAGTGTTTCCTCCTAAGAGTCTCCTTGGGCTTCTTACCTTCTGCCTTCCCAGGCTTTTGACCTTCCTCTTCATCCATGACTAAGGGCCAAGGCTGGCACAATGCCACCCACATATGGTAATCAAGCACAGTTGGCTACCCTCCTCCCCTCACCAGTTCAGCAAGGTGACCAACTCATGTGGACTTGCAGTATAAAAAAAGATTGAGACTAGGTAGACCAAAACTCTTATTTATTGATTGTTTTTTTGTGTATCTTTGAGATGGAGGTGTCAGAGGAAGTTATTCCCAGCTGATGGACTGGAGTGTAAAGTCCCCTTGTGTATCAAAGTAGTCAAAGACAGCAAGACCAAGCCGGTTTGGGAATGTGAACTGGTGGCCCGGCAGGTGAACTGTCACATCATTTTGGTTGATGCCAAAAGTGATCTGCAAGACAAATGGAAGAGTCAGAGAAAGTTTCTGCCAAGATACCCTCAAGCCTTTGCCTTCTGCAGCATTGCTGTGCCACCCTCCACTTTGCAGGGTGAACACGCTCAGAGCATAACCTGCTCTTCAGCAGCAGGAGTGTTATTCTGGTCTCTCAAGAGATGCCTGGTCTCTGCTTAGTTCAATAGTGACATCCTTTTGAGCTAGATGGAGCTTGCATGTTTGATCCCCATCCTCCATCACTGCTCAGAGCCCTGGGTGGTGGCACTAGCCAAGCAGAAGCCAGCCACCTCCTGTACTGACAGCCCCAGGACAGCCCCTGCAGTAGGGTGCACTGTGCCAAACACTCTCCCTTCACCAGGGCACACATAGAGAGTGCATCCCAGGCCTCACCTCTGCTGTGCCCCCCTTCTGGAAAGGGAAGACAGTCTCCCTGTGCTCTGCACCCCACTCTTCCACCTTCTTTGAGTTGCACACGATGGTGTTCACATCACCATGAGCATCAAAACGGGGGTTGAAGTGAAGCCCAAGGTGGGAAGCATCCTTCCCTAGATTCATCACAAAGCTGCAGAGAAAGAAGACATCAGTACTGTTTTAATCAATATTATAGTAGCATGTTGCTCATTACCATGAGCATCTCTGGGTCTGTTGCTTCAAGCCCAGCTGAGAGTAACCAAAGAGAAACCCTTTCCTAAACTGCACAGCTTCCCTAAAAAGATGGTGCTGTGTCAGTAAGGGGTACTCTCCTCTGCTGGGGTGATAGGCCCCACAGAGCCATCCCTGGGAGAGACACCACTTAGTTTCCACAAAGCTTTTAACAAGAGAAAGGTTCAGCATTTACAGCCCTGCACAGGGAGTTATCCTGCACCCAAACCAGCTCCCAAGGAGTCAGTTGCTTTTCACAGTTAGCTGATGCTGCATCCTGCCTGACAGCCACTGCCTTCTCCCCACCCTGCGGGCAGCTGAAATAATTACCATGTCATTAGCTATCCCAAAGCATCTGCAATGGCAGTGGGAGGAAGCAACTCCTAGCCCAGTGTCCACCTTGCCTCCAGGCCTCTTACCCAGATGAGAAGAGAGGAGGCATATTATTTGGCAAGAGAAAGCCAAGGAGGCTTCACTGTGACGATATCAAACTTCAAAGGCACTGGGAAGAGCTGGGACATTTCCTGGAACACTGCTAGTGCTGGTACAGCAGCTACAGGCTCCACCTTACCTACCAAGAGGTCCCACCAGCCACAGACCTGCACAAGGGCTAGGGGCTGCTGCAGACATTTCCCTGGGCCCCAGCCACCCCAATCCCTGCACATTTAGGAGCACATTTCCACTTAAGCCCACGTGCCCACTCACTACCTTCCCTACCAGCATCTGAGAGGCATCTCCAGTGGGTAAAAGCAAACTTCAACACCCTGAGACACTTTGCTGCAAGGTGCAGCCTTTCCATTTGCATCATCAGCTGGACCTGTGGCTCAGAGCATCCATCACCTCCCAGCTGCTTGCACCATAATCTCCTCTTGGCCAGTGAAGCAAGGCTCTGTAACAGTGTCCCTACTCCTGGGCCATCTTCATGCAGGGGAGAGGATGTGGCTGTGGGGATGGTCTCAAACCAAATCTCAGTAGAGACACAGCTTCCATTTCCTTTACCCTGCACTAGAGAGGATGTGGTCACTGCCAGTGCATGCAGCTGGAGCTTCACATCTGCTTTGGCTTACCCCCTTGGCAGTAGAGTTCATCTGCAATGTGCGTTAGGCAGTGACTCACCGGGAAGCGCTGCTGGTGTTAACTCCTTCCAAGGCTGCTCCTCTCCTACCCAAGGGAGGGATTCCTTTTGTCCCCCACCAACAGAAGACAACTCAGTGTGGTGCTTTGGCAGCACAGCACAGCTTACCTCTTGGCACTTGGTGCAATTTGCCCCTTGACAGTGAGGCGCTGGCCAGGCTTGAGACCCAAGTTGGTGCATACTGGTCCCTGGGGAATGTGGAGGCAGAGACGTTAGCTCAGTACCTGCTGGCTCACTTTCTCTGACTTGGCAGCTCTCCCTGCTGCCTTGCAAGACAAAGCAATGCACTGGACTGCTGCAGAGACGGGGAAGCTCCCTTCCCCTGGGGCATTGCACCAGGGACATCCCACAGAAGTTATCCCAGTCACATGGGACATGTGCCCGATTTCCCAACCTGTCTCCTGCTGCTCTCATCAACATATCTGTATTTCACAGTGGTGAAGTGAAAGTACCTGCAAGCTCCCATCACACCCACCCTGTCCCAAACACACCCATGTGCCTTGTGGGTCTCACATCATCCCACACAAGCCTGGCTGTGCAGTGATGGAGCCTCCACTCCCTTTCCCTAGCTTGGATTTGAACTTCAATCCTTGCCCAGGTCTAGGAGCTCAGACACTTCGCTCCCCAGCTCCCAGGGGCTTTTTTTTTTTTTTTTTTTGTAGGTTCAGCATTTGCAAGAATATTCTCCTGTTTCATGTACACACCTTCCCCTACCTTCTCTCTAGGAGAGCAAAAATACCCTGGTAAACCCATGTGTACTCATTTTCTATCACAACAGAAGCAGGACCCCAAGAATACTGAGAATCTTTTCCCCCATTCCACTTCAGACACTCTCTGATTAATCACCCTCAGCCCAATGAAAAATAAATTAATCAATGTGCAGCCACTCTTCTGCCACAAGCATCTTGCCGGCAGTCCTTGACACTCATAGAAGGACACCTCTGCATAGCACATTTCCTTACAAGAAAGGGAGAGAACTATTCAGTGACTCATGAAAACTTGAGCTGGGAAGCAAGCAGCAAGGCTGCCCAGAAGAGATGCTCAGAAGCAATAAGCACTACTGCAGCTGCTTCCCCAGAGCAGAACTGCTGTAAAACAGGTTACCCCAGCTTGGAAGCCAACCCAACAAGGGCCCCCCACATACCTTCCCAAAGGGATTCTGCAGGAAAAAAAACAACCACAACCACCCTACGCCTGCCAGAACAAGAAATAGCAGTCACCCCTTTGTAATGGATGCAGCAGGGATTCTTCCTCCCCAGCAGCAGACTCCCAGCTCTAGCAGACCCTCTGACACAAGGGCTGATGAACAAGCGGGGGAGGATAGTGCAAGTGCCCTCACACCAAGCCAACACATTCCCCACAGTCCCACTCCATGAAGCACCACCTCCGGCAAAGCTGCCCCATCCCTTTCTCTACTCACGCAAGACATGGTGCTGCTCTGCAGGCTACTGCTTCTCTCCACCAAGGTGCAACAGTCCCAAGCAAGTAACTGAAGGGACCCCACCCTTGTCTTTAAATAGATGGAGACCTGAGTTGTCCCAGCCCTTCTCTACCTTATCGACCAATCAGACTGAGGAAAGGGTGGGAGGAGTTGGGTTTTGGGGGAGGGAGGGTTTATCCGGCAGAGCTGCCTCCTCCCACCCACACCCAGGCTCCTCTCCAGGATGCTAAACCCAACCCTTCCAAGCAGGCTGCCTGCTGCTCCAGGAGGAGATCCAGCTGTGTGTGGCCATGAAGTCAATGGAAAATACTTTTACAATGAGTGTTTTACTATCCAAAGCTTTTATCCCACACGGAAAATGGTCAGATGGATTGAAACTTGGCGGGAAGGGTCTGGGAGGAGTGCTGGGCTCTTCAGCTCTGGCTAAATCAGGAGCAGAAGAAATATCACTGAGCGCACACAGTACCTCCGAAACTCATTACGGTCCAGGTGAAACCCCCGGAGCAGAGGACTGAAGCTGGATCCAGGGTCACCCAGCTGCACTGCCAAAACTTGCTGTCCCCAGAGGCTGCCCAGCTGCTTACCCAGCCCTTACCATCCACTCTTGTGGATACAGGAACAAAAGGAGGGAAAATAGTCCTTATTCTGCTGAACCCCTAGACATCCCCAATCCACCTTGGCTGTAGGGCACAGCAAGCCAGGAGGAACCTGTTTTGGAGGGGTGGGAGAAATTATCCAGGAAAGCTCAGTGCCTGGCTGTTGCACCTATCTTGGACACACCTGGGGGATTGAGGAACAAGGGGATGGGGGCAAAATGCTCTATCACAATAAGCCATAGGATTGGTACGTCTTTTATCTGCCTCTATGTTCTCTTTGTGGCAAGTATGATTCACTCTGGGTGAAAGGATTCCTTTGGAAAAAGTTACACCATTACTACATGGCTCAACTGTAATTACACTGAAAGAGGAGGGAAAAATTCAGGCAGTGGGCCAAGCTTGTGGCTTAAAGCTCTCCTTGTCTTGCATATTTGTCTCTAAATCACAAGACGCTCTGTGATTTCCTTAAGAGGCCCAGAACTGAAACACACTGAAATACTTTCTTCTTCCCTTTCTATGAGGCCCATCAGTTCCCCCTCTGCTGAGGATGTGATAGTCCCCATCTTTCTTACCCCCTTCAAGCACAACCCCAGAGTCCATCACTCCTAGGTGTTTCCAGTTGGTGTCATCAATGCCAGCAGAGGTAGCAGGGAGACCCTCCTGCCTGCTGGAGCTGGGGAGGGCATGGACCTGGAGTCCTGGTTTCAGCTGGGATGGAGTTAATTTTCTTTCTAGTAGCTGCTGTGTTCTGGATTTGGTATGAAAGGAATGTTGATAACACATATTGATTTACTGGTTGCTAAGTGATATTTACATTGATCAAGGACTTTTTCGGCTTTCCGTAGAAGCTGAGTGGGACCATAGACAGGGCAAGCTGTCCAAAAGGAATATTCCATACCATAGACGTCATGCTGAGTATATAAATGGGGGTTGGCCAGGGGGCAGGGATCTGCGATCACTGCTTGGAACAGGTGGGCAACCGATCCTTGGGTGGTGAGAGCGACTTGTGTTGCATTACTTTATTTTGTGTATTCTTTTACCGTTATTCTTATTCTTATTCCTTTGCTTTTCCATTATTGTTCTATTAATCTGTCTTTATCTCAACTCATGAGTTTTTTTCCTTTTCCCCTTCCTTTTCTCCCTCTTCTCCCTACCCTTCTGGGGGGAGGTGGGGAGGGAGTGAGCAGCTGTGTGGTCCTAGATGCTGACCGGGGTTAAACCACGACAGACAGGCTCCAGCCTTTGGCCAGGTGGCCCACGGCCAGCCCACGTGGGATCAGGCCACGGCAAAAGGTGACTGGCATAAAGGCCAAAGTGGGCTTCTTTTCCCTGACATACCCGCTCTTCCTTTCCCTGCTTTGGAAACCTGCTGTAGGGTTCAGCCCTTGAGCCTCATCCCTTCCATGTGGTGTGGGATGAAGAGAATTTCTCCACACCAGCAGGAGAAAAAGTAACTAGGGGCAGCTTCCCTCTGCCTGGGATGTGTGTGTAATGAAATACATTCGTTTCAAATCCAAGATTGTGTGACATTGAACCCCTGCAAAGGAACCCAGACATCTCTCCAAGGAGATGAGCTGCTGCTGGAGCCACAGTCTAGCAGGTTGCAGGGGCTGGACTAGGAGGGACTGTTCCCTTGCAAGAAATGTTGGACGGGGACAGGAATTGTGTAGATACTTGCTCGCTCAGAGCTGGAGATGGGTGAAGCCATTTAAAAGGTCAGGAGTAGTTTCTGTGTTTCTTGTAGCTTTTCTGGCAGCTGGGCACTGTAACCAAACCTTAGCAGCCACAGCTCCTTGAGTCATGCCTGTCCAGGGACCTTACTCCAGATGCTGCTGGGAAGATTAGAGACATGGATAACAGGTGATAACGAGGGAGGGGATACTTTGGGCCGCCTGTGTTTGTCTGATGGAAGTCCAGGTGTCTCCACTGGCTTTCAAGGAGCCTTGAATTAAATGGCATTAGCATGACAGGCTAATACCACAGGCAAGGGGGCCATGGGGTGTCTCATTGCCTGTAGGCCATGGGCTATGTCCTTCGGTACAATGCCATACCTCCCTTCCTACCTCTGGGTTGGGGCCACTGTGATGAGGTGACAAAATCCAAACTCCAGGATCAGCGTCCTCACAAGGTATGGCTGAATTCAGGGGAGGGAAGGTCCCTGCTCACCCTGATGGCACACCAGACAGGGATGGTGTCCCCAGCTGCACTGATGCCTGCTCCACCATACTGAAGATGCAGAGGTGCTTGCCCGTTATTTTCAGGAACAATGTGGTGTAGGAAGAGCCACTGTGGGTTGAGAAGGGCAGAGCCAGGCTGGTTAGAGCTGGCAACTCTCACCTCCCATCACCTCATTACTTATCAGTGTGTGGTGGGTCAGCCAGCTAGGGGATGTGCCAGTACATTATCGGCCCATCTGATCTGCAAAGGATGGAGATAAGGAAAATGAAGACAGATCTCAGCAGACCTTGGTGGCATGGGCTTATCCTGCTGTGTGGGAACTCAGCAGTAGGATAGGTCCCTTTTCCTCCACTCTTCCCGCCAGGCTCTTGCTCACTAGGAGAGCTCTCCTGCATCACATGGCAAATCCTTACGTTGTGTTACAGGGACATACACTGATCTGTGTCGTACCTTGGGAAGCAAAAGATCTTCTTTGTCCAAGGCAAAGGGAGTGAGTGGACCTGATGCTGTTGCTGCAAACAATGCCCTTGCCCATGCCAAACTCTTGGCCAGAGGGAGCCGCAAGTGTGGAGAAGAGTCATGTCTGCGGGATATTACTTCAGCAGTGCCTCATCTCTGGTTATGATGGTGAGACAGGTGGTGTTTGCATCTGCACCTGCGTTCTCCAAACTGGGATCGTGTGTCCTGGACAGGATGGAGCAGGAGAAGGGGGTGTAAAAGAACCAGCTGCCATGCCAACCTCGTGAAGTTCAACTAGGTCAAGTGCAAGGTCCTACACCTGGGTCACGCCAATCCCAAGCACAAATACAGGCTGGGCAGAGAGCGGATTGAGAACAGCCCTGAGAAGGACTTAGGGGTGCTGATTGATGAGAAGCTCCACATGAGCCAGCAATGCACAATCGCAGCCCAGAAGGCCAACTATATTCTGCACTACATCAAAAGAAGCGTGACCAGCAGGCTGAAGGAGGTGATTCTCCCCCTCTACTCTGCTCTGGTGAGACTCCACTGCATCCAGCTTTGGAATCCTCAGAAAGAGAAGGACATGGGCCTGTAGGAGAGGGTCCAGAGGAGGGCCATGAAGATGATCAGAGGGCTGGAGCACCTCTCCTATGAAGACAGGCTGAGAGAGTTGGGGTTGTTCAGCCTGGAGACCTTATAGCAGCCTTCCAGTACTTAAAAGGGGCCTACAAGAAAGCTGGAGAGGGACTTTTTACAAGGGCATGTAGTAGTAGGGCAAGGGGTAATGGCTTCAAGCTGGAAGAGGGTAGATTTGGATTAGATATAAGGAAGAAATTTTTCACTATGAGGGTGGTGAGGCACTGGAACAAGTTGCCCAGAGAAGTTCTGGATGCCCCATCCCTGGAAGTGTTCAAGATCAGGCTAGATGGGGATTTGAGCAACCTGGTCTAGTCAGAGGTGTCCCTGCCCTTGGCAGGGGGGTCGGAACTCGATGATCTTCAAGGTCCCTTCCAACCTAAACCATTCTATGATTCTGTGATTCTATGGCAGGGAAGACCAAATTCACAGCCAGCACATGTGTCACAAGAAATCACAGCAAAGACCCCACGAAGTACATCCTGTGTTAGAGGTTAGGCATCCCACTGAGGTCCTGAACCTGGGCACCTTTCCCACGGCCCGTGCTTCAGAGACAGCCTGGCTCCTGGTAGCAACTCACTGCCCTCTCTCTAGCCTTTCCTTGCACAATGTCCCTGTCTGCTCACTCCTCCTTGGAAAGTACAAATTACAATGAGCAATCCCAGACAGTCCTCAAAGAACTGCTGCTGCCTTTGAGGCCTGAGCTCATCCCCCGATGCTGGCTGTGACCTATCGTTCCCATAGAAGGGACCAGACACCCCCATCCGTTGCTAGGGCTTCTCATGGTTTTCATTGTAGCTCTTCTACCAGAGCTTCAGCCTTCTTCCTGCACTCTCCTTGACACCCAAATTGCCCATGCTGATCTCTCCATTCTGAGATGGCAAGGTTTCTTGTGCTCCCAGCTTTCCTCGTGAATATCCCCATCCCTCCCAACCTCCAAGCTGTAATTCAGCTGAGGTTGAAGAGGAAAACATGATTGCTAAGGGTGAGTTTCATCATTGCGGGTAGCTTTGATTTAGGGCCTGCCTTCTGGTCTAGCTGATAGGCACTGGTGTGCCTCAGCATACCCAGACTGGTCCTGCGTGCTGAGGGCTGCAGTCTAGCTGCTGCACGCTATGGGGTTGAGCTGAACTGCTGGGCTGAGCTGTTGGGTGGCTCTGACCAAGGTAGTTTGGCAGCTGCCAAAGAAATAGCCCAGTCAGGCAAGTGTCTGAAGCAAAAGCAGGAAGATCTACCCCCGAAATCTGCTTGTGAGGGATGCAGCAATAGACAGGGCATCCCGAGTCATGACCTTGGAGGACTGGGAGAGGGCCTGGCTCATGGACTACGTGACTGAAGTCCACCTGTATACATTGTTCTCCAGCTGGCAAAAGCCTGTTTCAGCTGTAATTACTCCTTCAGTGATTTGCAACTTCTTTCCACTGGGAGTGCATCTTTATACCTGTTCAGCCACTTCATGTTATGTGGGCTGTGGTATTTTAAATTCAGGATTAAGTGTGCTAAACTCAGTTTTATTATCTTGCAGACACAAAGCCTCACGTCAGGAATGAGCCACAGCAAGGTCTCCCAAGTTTTGCCTGCTGAAACATTTCCAATCACATCCAATTTCCTGGATTAGGAGCCATCTATGAGGCTCCGGCTCCTGCTGACTCCAGAATCTCTGCTTTCATTAAATCAGTATGGAAATATGTTCTCCAGTGGTGAAGATAATCCTGCAAATGTTATCAAAGGGTACCCGGACAAGGTGATTTATCCAGGTGAGCCTGAAATTACAGCTTGGGGAAGCAGGAATGACTCCTGCTCACGCTAATGACACCAGGATGTGTTAGGCACACCTCAAAGTGCATCCCAGGAGCTCCCCAAATCCATGCTCCCCGCCTCCTTCCCTACACCTCTGTCTGCTAACATTGGGCTTCATATCACCTCTGGGGTGTAGATCCTCCCTGGGCACAGCAGGGAAGGGAGTATGCCTGGTCTGCCAGCCAGGGTAGTGTCCCTGTGGCTGAGGGACGGGCACAGCAGCCTGGTCAGGAGGGCAGAGTGGGAGTCAGGTACTGGGTCTTGGCAGCAGGCAGATCAGCCTGTGACAACCCATGGAGATGGTTGGTCCAAGCTATTTAGGTGCCATTCTAGCATGCAAGAACAGCAAGAAGTCACCCACCGATCTGGGTTAGCCCCTCTGCCTCGGTGATAATCAGGAGGACTCCTCACATAATGGTGCTAGAAACATTGCCAGCACAGCAAAAAAGTGCCAAGCCTTCGATTAACTTGGATGAGAACGATCCTGACTGTGAGGCTGGAGTGGTGGAATTAGCAGATCTTTAATTCCAGCCAGGCGGTGACTGGTTGGGAAGGCTTCAGGCCACTTGCATTTCAGTTTAAGAGCACTTTGCCCAGGGCGGCACAGCAAAGGCAAATCAAGGAGGGGCAGCCTGATGCTTTGGGAAAGCACTTTCTTGGTTTTGACATAGAGAGGTTGCTCGCAATGACGCAGCCCAGAGCAGGTGGTTGCTGCACGTAGAGGATTTCCAAGAGCTGCAAATGCAGGTTAAGAAAAGCCTTGCAGCAGGTCAGGCAATCGCTGCTGTGCCGGAGGGGGACTGCAGACCAGGGAAAGCTGGAAGGTGAATGGAGTAAGGTGCAAGTTCTCCTGTAGGCAAAGTACAATTAGGGACCTCATACAACTCTGCCACACAGTCTGAAACTGATAATATATTTCCTATTTAAAAAAATGGGAAATGAAACTCTGACCAGTGCCATGGATTTCCCATTTTCTTTAAATATATCAAGTTGAAGAAATAGAAAGAAAGGAAAGGTAAAAGTGAAAATGAGTTGGGGTGCAGCATGCCTTGTCCAGGCTGTGCAGGCATCGTGGTTCAAACTTAACCTTTAAGAAATGACATGTTTCGAAAGCAGAGCTACAAGCTCAGCAAATGCTGACTATAGAGGGGAAAACATTGCCACCACTTGTCTGGACATTGGGTAATGACTTCCAGAGGGCCTGCAACATAAGCCCAGTGCCACCACTGCAGGAGAGAAAGGGAATATTGTGCTAAAATACGATGCTAAGGAATGTTCCTGGGCTGCTAGTTAGTGCTGGGCGTTCAAGGGCAGGGAAATGCAGCTCCACGCAGAAGGGTGAGATATTTCAGCACTGATGTGCTGAAACAGGAGAGCTGCAGGGTATTGACTGATTGTGGCCACCGGCTCTGCGCTGCCGTAATACCCAAATTGGTGTCCTTGCAGTACCTCAGAAACCTGCCATTTATTGAGCCTATTTCAAGCCTAGAAACGATCTGCTGAGGCATATTCCCTGTCTCAGGTTGTTGTCTGTTAAAGCAACTTTTGAGACACGCTGGGCAGAGGTTTGTTTCTGTACTTAATATGCAAACTGTAAGTGGATGCCGTGTTTGAACATGTTACAGTAACCCAGATGCTGGTTTCAGCTCTTCCAAGAAACTGTGCTCAGGAGAAGTATGTTTGTGGAATACAGGCACGTTCTCCTGCAACACCCTTGAGACCGAAACTCAGCTGCATGCCATTTTTCAGCAAGTGATGTGTGTAAAAACTAGTCTCGAATGACAATCCTGAAGAAAAGGGTTGCCTTGAATAGGCTTTGCTGGCAGGAATGACAAAGAAGCCTGAAAATGTCTTTTTTTTCTTTGTCCATGCAAAGTGGTACCTAGGGTGTGGGATGTGATATTAGTCTCTACACACGGTAGAAAAGGCATCAGAGCTGCTTGGGAGGTGAGGCTGGCAGGGAGCCTGTCAGGTTTTTCACACTGAGATGTACCCTGCATGGGCCATTGCATCTGCTTTGGCAAACACGTTTGTCTGCAGCCAGCCCACGAGCCAGTGTTAGGGGCACATCTCGTGCTTGGAGAGCCTCCAAACCGCATGGGACCACAAGGCATCAGCCCAGCTGAGATGAAGCCAAGGCAGGCAAAAGGCCAACTTGGCCTTTCCAAGGGGCAATGGGGCCCTGACAGGCAGCAGGAGCTGGAGAAAAGAAGATTGCCTTGGGCAGACAGGCTCCTGCCCTTGCTTGGGATCCTGCAGGTGGTAAAGATCATCATTCCCCAATGGGGACACATCCTCCTGGCCCCAAAGGTAGCGCAGCCCACGATTCCCCTCCACTTCTTGACTGGGGACCCCCCAAAAAAACCCTTGGGTTTTTAAGCTGCATGTGCCATCCCTCACTTGGTGCCCCAAACAGGCGGTACTGAGCCCTGTTAGCCAGCTGCTGCCTGCCACTCTACAGCCAGCTGGAACAATTACCTTCTCGCTAGCAAGCTGTCTGTTATCTGTTGGGATCAGCTGCTGAAATGGGAGGGTGTTTCGGCAGGGCTTGGTACCCTCCCTTCCCCAAGGCTCATGCTATTTGGGGAGAGAAAGCGCAGGGTGCTCCTCTCCGATGCTATCATGGTTTGGAGGCAGTGGGAAGCACTGGGATGCGTCATCCCCTGCAACACTGTTGATTCCCACCCCATTGCAATGGGGCCAGGCACCCCCTGGGGCTGGTGGGTACATGCACATCACTGCTGTGGTGAGGCTGTGTTGCTCTTTTGGGAGATTTTGCAAGCAGATCTCTGTGAGGAAGCCCTTTGCAGGGCCACCTCTACCCCGACCAGTAAGCGCACTCATCCATCATCATGTCCCACACAAGAGCTCGCTCCTCCTTACCTCTGCCTTCTCTGGCTTGCTCTGCTCCTCGGGCAGAGAGGAGGTGCTGAAGCACCCCACCGATGCCCAAGCTGGGTTTTGCCTGCCTGCAGCACTCAGGAAGAGTCAGCCTTGGGTGCTCAGCACAGTCCAGGTGTCAACTGTCCACACCTTATGGCAAAAGATAGGGTCCACACTTGGGATCTCCTTGGCTCCTTCCACCAGGTGCAGAGCTAGGGCGGGTTCACAACGGCAGCTGGTGGGGTGGTAATACAGGCCATTTTCTCAGAAGCACAAGCTCACTCCCCTAGCACTGGCAGCACAGATGTACTCTTCCTCTCTTCCACCTTGTGCTCCAGGGTTGGGCTCCTCAACCTTTCCCAAACAAAGGATCACCTCACTTTTCTGGAAGAAAGCAAATGACCAGCTCACATCCCAGCAGAACTGGGTGGCTTGAGAAAATGGAGGGAAGTGTGCCGATGCACTTAGCATACAAGTAAACAACCTAGCATTGTTCTATAGGATCGTAGTCTTGCTCTCGTTATGATGGACGTTAAGGCTGAGCACTGACAAACTTTGGCTGGGAGCACAGATCTTGACATGTCAACTGACTGCCTGGCCATGTGCACCGTTGGGGACTTTCCTGTGGGACAGCTTTGAGGATTTTACGAAGCATTGTTGGCCCATGCATTGCTGGTTGAGAAACCTTTCAGTACGCAGTAGGGTCACAGATGGGGCAAAGGGTTGGTTAGATGTAGTGGCAGCTTCTGCTTAGCTTCTTCGCAGCAGGAGCCTGGGGGAAGAGGGATGGACATTCACTTGCAGCATATGTGCACCAGTGATTTGGTGGCAAGTGCTGCTCGCATGAGCATGAAGCCTGCTCTTCTCTCCCAGCATAGAAGGTAAGGGAGAGTCCATCAGCCAGCTATTTTGGGGTGTACTCCATATATCCCACAGGTAGCCAGTCTGTTGTGCATGCATCATGGGGCAGGTCAGTGCTGTCTGTTCAGCTCACAGCAGGTTCACTAAGTACACCATGAGTCCAAGGACCACCAGTTGCTCAGCCTTTACACCCCAGGCTGCTGATTCCTAAGACTCCCCCAGATCTGGGAAAGACATTAATGCATTAATGCATTTAGCTTCTCTCTTGGCAAAAGCAAAGTAAATGGCTACAAGGAAGCGCAGCCCAGAAGGCGAGGGCAGAAGGCACTGCCTGACGATCGAGGAAGGCGCTGGGCACATCCCCGTGGGCAAGATGAGACAGAAATGTCAAGAAGCAGAAGTGGGACCCCTGTAAAGTTCCCTCCTGGACAGAGGGGCATTTATCACTTCCCCTTGGCTGCAGCTACTGATGATGGTTACCCAACAGGGTTACTAAACCTGACTGACTTACCCTCCTGCCCCAAACCCTGGGCTGGTGACAACGTTTCAGAGATACTGATATGGTTCATGTGGTGTCCCCTGCGCCTTTGGCTCTGTGCTTGTTCACGCCTGTTCATCCTCACCCTGGAGGTCCATGGCCTTAAGTCCTACAGTCTATGGGTTTTCTCGTGCAGGGTGGATTAGCTTCAAAAACCCCAGACATCTGAGAGGTATCGGACCCCAGGCCCTTGGGCATTTGCTCCAGAAGCAGACAACAGCCAGGATGTGTCATTTCCATTCCCACCAAACCAAACAGGAAAAACCAGGGAGATTCTCCTAGCCTCTACTCTGGCTAAATTTAGTCAGGCAGGTTCAAGCTGTACTGTAATATACCTCCCTTTCAAAGGGAAGATGGGGAGATGAGAGAAGTCCACAGGTCAAGCCCATGATAAGGAGGCAACCTTAGAGGGAAAGCAATGTCCCTACAGGGTCTGCTGTTGTGTAAACTTGCCCCTAGAGTGACAGGCCCTTTGCAGGACCCATCCCTAAGCCAACCTCTGGGCGAGGCATCCCCCAACCCAGGCAGGGTGAGCATCCTGGGCTTGTTTCACCAGCTCTGCCACCACAAGCTCCTGGAAGGAGCAACCCAAGGGGCACTGCTGGGTGCAGATGTTGGGTTGGAGTGGTGTGAGCTCAGTGCTGCGCAGCTCCAAGAGAAGGCCGCTTATTTTGAGCTCAGTTTTGGCACTCTGTGGGGTGCCTGCCAGCCCAGGGGCACATGGAGAGATCCAGAAATGGGGGCCTCTCTGCATATGCCTTGGCGAGTGCCAAGCTGGTGCCTCTTCAGGATACGAGCTGTCAGGGAGGGAAGTCTCTCTGGGCAAACAAGCATCAGCCATGACTTTCCTGGAGAGAAACAAGCAGGGGGCAAAAGCCCCAGCTCCCCCAAATGCACCCCTTCTTAACAATAGCACTGTCAGCAAGGACTTGTGCTGCGTGGCAGGGCTCCCCCTGGCCCTCAGGGACTTATCTAACCCCTGACGAGATGCAGGGAGACATGCCATTCTGACAGTCCTTCCCGCTTTGGAAACAAAGATGTTTGTCTCTCTTTGTGGCGGCCTGTTTATTTGGGGGAAAGGGAAGGAAAAACAGCAGCGAGCAGAACAGGGCCTTGCCCCACATGGTGCTTTACTCGATTGCCCTAGGGGTGCAAGCTCAGCTTTGTGGGCAGGGAAGGTTTTACCTGCTGAGCAAGTTGAGGAGGACCTGTGCCCATGAGAGGGGGGCCAAAACCAGAAGCAGTCTGCCAAAAACTGCGAAGGCACTCAGCCTTCCCTAGCTGTCTCCCCACCGATGATAAGAGGTTACCCTACTTGGCCCAGGCGCCCACCCCACCTTCCCTGGGGGTTGGTCCCCTCTCCAAATGGCTCAGCCAGTCTCTTGGCTTGGGTGCCACAGAGAAAACAGGGCTGCTGGTCCCTCTCTCCTCCTCCTGCTTCTCCTTCTGCTGTGCTGAAGGCTTCAGTGGGATGACTGCCCACCTCACCTCCCCACCATTCTCAACACTCCCAGCTGGTGGGCGAAGGTACTCCTAAACTTGCTGAACAGGTAAAACCTTCCCTTCCTGTGAAATCTCTCCCTGCATTTACGATTGCCTGCCTCTGAGCCAAGGATGCCTTTTTGGCAGCTCCAGGAGTGGGCCCAGCTGAGCTCGGAGCACTGTTTTTCTCTGAGATTTTATTACTTGCTTCATTTCTCAGGGTGTCTCTGTTGGACTTCCTTCAAACTCTCCATCGCTTAACTGCTATCTGCTCCCTTCCTTCCCCCAGCCCTGCATGGACCCCATGCATGGCAGGGAAACCACAGATGGCACATGGCATCTTCCAGAAATCTCTCTAGCCAAAACACCTGCTACTGAGCCTTGCTACAACCTCTACGTAGGCTGAGCAATGCAGCATCCTTGTGACACGGCTGGTGGGTTGGGGAGGAGATGGGGGCTCACATAGGACCTCTGCTGCTGCTGTGCTCCCATCTCTCCTGCTCTCTGGCTGTGCTGGGAGCCCATCACACCACTGCCAACACCATCTCTTGCTGGGCAATGGGGCTGAGCCCCCATCCTGCCACCAGGTTGCCTAGCCACATGTCTTGGGCTACCTATTCCCTGTCCCTCTGCCACAGGATTACTGCTTGCCTGCAGGGACCCCTCAGGGCAAGGGAGTGGCTTGAAATCCATGGGCCCCGGCAGGACCCTCCAAGGAGCACAAACGAGGCCAGGGTGTCTGTCCTTGCTCCTCAGGCCCTCCAAGCACAGCCCTGGGGGTGAATCAGAGAGAAAGAAGCCGAGAGCTCAGGACTGAAGTTCATCCCCAGATGTCCAGGGCAGCCCTCTGGCAGGGCAGGGTGCTGTGCTACAGGGATCTGGTCTCACCAAACACCAACCTTCATCTCTTCTGGCATTGTGCAATGTCCATCAGGCTGGAGTTTCTGAAAAACACCTCTTCAAGTTCCCAAGACAAGCCAGGGAAGCCCTGTGAGCTGAGCTTGCACTGAGAGGATCTTTAGGTACTGCAAACTGTTAAAGAATTTGCAAGAGGGGATGAACTGACAGCAGCTTTTCTTGCTTTGGAGGAGCTTTGTCTTTTGGGAACAGCCAATCTGTTGCTCCTGGGCCCTGCATGTATTGTGGCCTGAGCAAGGTCAGGATCTGTGCTGGGACTGGTTCACTTAATACAATGGGACTGGATGGGTGGCTTCAGGGTTGTCAAACCCTTGGCTGGAGGAAGAGGCAGGCCGGGTTGCAGCAATCACTTGATTGGGCTGGATCCAGCTGCATGGGGTGGTGGGGCGCTGGTGAGGCAGCCATCAGGTGTCTCCGACCATCTGCTCCCATAGCTCCCCAGGCCTGCTGGGCACATAACAGGATTTGGGATGAAGACTACTCCACCTGTAAAGCTGCTAACTGTCATGTGAAGGAAATGGCTTTGCAGAAAGACTGCATCTCCCCAAAGAGCGATGTATAATGCTGAGAAGCCATCACACCCCATGCTTTGGGATGCAGGAGTGGGGGAGGAAGGGAAGTGCCATTCAGCCCTGGAGAAAAAGATCCATGTACATGGGGGTAAAACCTTGTCCCCAGAACCAAGGCTTCCTCCTTCTAACCTATTAATAATCCCCTAGTTGAGCAAGGGTAATCCCAAAGTGTGTCTGCACAGCTCTGCAGTGAAGCCCAGGGCACTGGGCCAGCTGAAGCAGCACTGCCGGAGGAAACCTAGCCCCTCCGCACACATACCCACCCTTGGGGATCACAGGCTTGCTGTGGTTTGGGTCAGGCCAGCCACAAAAATGCCAGGCTCAGCCTTCTTGAAAGCAGGCAACCTGAGTGAAGAGCATGACTGACCAAAACTGGTGGGCTGCAGCTGCCCAGGGGACACTCTCAAGGACGGGCCCTGGATGCTGACTCGCTCCCAATCAAGTCGCCATTTCCCCTTTGGAAAATCAGCTCTCTCCCGCTGCAGAAAGGTCAGGCTGTGCCTGGCGCGTGGCTGCATCTCAGCTCAATTGGGGGACAGATGGTTTTACCCCTCAGAGTAAAACTGCAACGCTGGGCTCTGTGCTGCTATTCCCAGAAGCAGAAGTGCGTGAGGACGCCCAACTGTGCCATGAGCTGGCCACCCCTCTTGCAGGCAGGAGGGTTGCTGCTGGCTCAAAGAGATAATCCCTGTGGGGAAACGGGACACTTTCCGAGAAACGCAGGCTCTCAGCAAGCAGCGTGCCAGCAGCACTCTCTGGGCAGGGGCAAGAGCTGCTGGAGATGGGGTGGCCCAGTTTGCTGGGTATGTACTCTCCCATTTCAGGGGAAACTCACAAGTGGCTCAGAAATGTTTCCTTTTTCATTTTTTTGGCCCAGCACAAGTCTGCCCAAGGCAGAATAACAAACACCCTTGTGTGTTTGCAGAGCTCGCTCTGTCCTGAGTGCCCAGGGAAGGGCATCTCAGTCCATCTCCACAGAGCCCCGGCACCGTGGCAGGGTGCAGGTACCTCCAGTGGGCAGGGAAGGATGACTCTTAAGGGAATGCAGGACAAGGACTATGGTGCACAGCCAAGCTAATCTCTTTTTTTACTTTTCTGGGGGTGTTTCTGAAGACAAGATATTCTTTGGTCCCCCCAAGATGCTGAAATATGAAATGCACTGCTTTTTTTTCTTGCTTTCTTTTTTAATGCAATGTCTTTCAGCCTTCTGAGTTGTGTGCGCATGCTTCTGGGAACACCATGACTTCCACTAAGCAGAATCACCCAGTGCTGTAATACCGTGGACCAAGCCTCAGCAGCAGCACCAGCAGAGCTGATGGGAATGCTAGCTTAGGTGTGAGGCACAAGAGGCAGTCAAAGCTGGCCTGGCCAGAGGGAGAGAGGACGGTGGGTGAGCCAGCGGTGCCTTGATGATGAGAATGGGGATCCTGAGGCCTCTCAAGGCATCTCCACCCCAGGGAATGTACCATACTGCACTGTTCCTGCATCCATTGAACTGAGGGAGGAAGATGCTCAGGGCACACCAACACCCACCACTCCTCTTCAGTTGCCACAGTACCCTTCCCAGCTCTGGGATGCACTGTCACCCCCCAGAGCAGTTGCGAGTGGATTTGCAGAGTGCTGGCACACTGGCTGTTATCACAGCAAAAACGGGTGCCTGGAGGAAGCCCTGCCTGTCCCTGGCACCTCACGAAGGTGGCTCCCCAGTCTCCCACCACTGGTAGCATCTCAACACCACACCAGCTGCAGGTGGATTGAATCCCTGGCCTCCATGTGCAACCAGGACAAGCACTGACAAGCCCTAGCTCCCCAGCATGATTTTGCCCAGCCGGTGTGTTTCAGCTCTGCCTGCAGAGGAGCAGAGAGCTCCCTCTCTGCATTGCACTGGGGTGCCAAGCCCGACTTTGCTGCTGGCCATGCTTGTGGGCCACCTGACCACAGCCCTAGTTCTCCCAGGGCTGGGCTGGCTGGGCACGCCATGGTGGCAGCCTTGCTGGCGTGGCGGCTGCCCCGCTCTGGCTGAGCGTCTGTGGCCTCCTCCTGTTGAAACATCATCCCTCGGGGGCAAACCAGCCAGGCACCAGCGAATGAGCTGGGATGAAGGTGAGGGCTGCCATTACAACAGCAAGTCTGCGTACGTGCAGCTTCCCAGCATCATACAACCACAGTCCCAGGTGCGTTCCTTCCCTCTGCCTGCAGAGGAGAAGGGGTAGTGCCTGGCTGCGCTGTGAAATCTCGCTGCTCACCCTACCCACATCGATAACCGCCCTTCACGCGAATCTGGAAATGGGCACCATATGTGGTTTTGGGATTGCTGGACCCCTTGGAAGGGGTTGTGGATGGCTCACAAGAGCCAGTCCGGTCCTTTTCCCCATCCCACTGCTCCAAACTTCAAGTCTGATTCATAGAGATTTATGCACCTGAAACTGCTGCTAAGGGTTTTACAGCAGTGCCTGAAGAGATTGGGTCCTCCTTCACTTTGACTTCAACAGGCAAAAAAAAAATGTGCTACAGGCCTGGAAAATAGAAAACACAATTCCTGTGGAGGTGCAGTCAATGGAGCAGTGAATAAAGCAGCAAGTGGGGTGCCTGGCGGTCATCTAGGGAGGATGAAGAACTGCGTAAAACAACTATTGAAGGGAGGATGATGTGCAGGCTAGAAAACATACATCTACAGCATTGGAACTATAGGGCATAGAGGGAGGGCATGGTACCGCTAAGAGCAACGGGAAGCATGACAGAAGATGCCGAGCAACAGCCCAGTGCAGCCCTGCACAGAAGGAGCCGATTAAGCGCGCACAAAAGGGAGCCGTGACTTGGATGCAGACTATTGGGCTGTCAGCCACGCTGTGCACTGTTTACTCTCCAGGACACAGCCTTTGCTCACCAGTGACCAGGCTGTCCTGAGCAGAGAAGCTTGCGTGACTGAGCTGCTGCCGACGGCAGCTGTAGGGGGAAGCGAGGATGAGCTGTGATGAGAAACAGCTTCGGAGTGGAGAGTTGCAGCCGTGGGGTGGCTGGCTGCGCCCAGGGTGCCAGCGGTAGTTAGGGGCCCTGCAGTGTTGACAATGGCCAGCGAAAGAAGCTGACGCCCGAAGAACAGCCAAAATTGTCTGTGGTTATAAATCTGGCTTTTCAGCTCTCAGGAAGGGGCCTTGTTCAACAACTTGGAGGAACGCGAGTTTTGAATGTGTGAAGGGACAGGACGTCACACTCTTTTCCCAACCAGCTGCCACTTATCAACCCATATTTCTGTGAATGAGCTCACATCAGCCAGGATGACACCCCAGACCACCCCATCCCGCTCTCCTACCTTCAGTTGTTCGCCACTGCCTGGCACAGCCTCCTCTCTTGTGGTGAAAGCATTCCTGTCACTGAGCATCAGACCAATGTGAAAAAAACATTTGACATGAATATTATGAAATGAAAGAAAAATCTGGTGTCAATTCACTCCAGCCAGGATAATGGGAACACAATGCAGAAGCCTCCTACTTCTAGATTTATTTTCAGCCTAGAGAACAACTGTCCGGGAGATGGGAGAATGAGAGCCCTAAACAGATGACTTACTAGAGACGTAGTAATTTGCTTATTGCACCTGGCACAGCATCCAAATTCAAGAGACAAGGAGCAGATAAGGATGATCCTGTGCAAGTGCCTTACTCTCCTGCATTGCACAACATTGCTAGGGCAGGAGGAGGAGGAAATATGGGTAGTGGACAGGACGCCTCCATGCTGCTGAGCTTGGAGGTTTTCTGCCAGAAGTCCCAGGGTAACTCACAGACTCCTCTTCCAGGGAATTGTCTCTCTTCCTACGTCACTACGGAGACCAGACATATTTTCCTGCTTCTGTTTGTGTTCCATTGCTGGAGATCCTGTTCTGGAAAGCTTACAACACACTTAAAGTAGTAATGGCAGAGTTTTTATATTTCATCACCAAGCAGCACCAGGGGGTCTGCCTCTGATCCTGCCACTTAAAAGATGTGCCAGTCAGGACCGTGTGCTACTTGCAATGACCAGCCACCTCCATCACCGGATTGCCCTGAGGAACAAACATGGTGCAGTAGGAAGGACTGTGCTGCTTCTGCCAGGCCATCAGCCAGTGGCAAGTGACCTTTGGGATGAGGAAGACCACTTCTGCAGAGAGTTCTCTTGAGCATCATTAACATCAGGCTGCCCGAACAGATAACTGAGAAGAATGCAGCTCAAAAACCTGCACCAACAGGTAGATTTCCAGCAACGTTGTCTCAAGGGCATTCAGAGTGGCTTGTGGCCAAACAGGAGTCAAACACAGTGTGGGATTGCTCAATGACACTGGTCCTTTCACCCCTGAAATTGTTGAGGGAAGGCAACTAATGAGACTCTGGTGGATTACAAGGCAGTGAGCATCGGGAGGCTCAGCCTAAACACAGCCTACACTCTGCACTGGAGTAGCACAGCCGCCCAATCTCATGAGACATGTCAATCTCCAGGTTACCAAGGCTGTGGCAGGCACGTGGTCCCCTAGTTGTACCGTAGTGCCGAATGGGAGCATATCGCCGTTCTTCACACCTCCGCTCCCAAACTTCACGAGTGCACAAATAGGGACTGGCACCGCTCCACACTGCTCCTAAGCTCTGCTCAAAGTTAGCTGAATCAGCAACCTCCACGTGTTAGGCCGGAGAAGAACACAGAGTCAGGAACACGTCTGTTTTGCGAGGAAAGGACACCTTGCAGGGCCACAATCAACATTGTCCTAGCAGGTGGGAAATCTCTAATCTACAGGTCATGGTGTAAATGAGCATGTTTTTAAGCACAGGAGCTGCTCAGGCAGCTTCAATTTCCTCTGGCATCCATGCTGCAGCGATGAACTACTTAAATCACGCACAGGCAGCTGCAGTACAACACCACAGTGAAGAAACAGAAAACAGTATCACCTAAGTTGTTCCAGGTTACTTGAACCAGGTCAAGTAGGGCAGCAATTCCTGCCCCTGGATTTGAACCAGGTACCGCTTTCTGTGCAGCTTCTGCAGGACCCAGGTTAGACATTCAGCAAGGCTGGCGAGCAGAAAGGTTGGCACAGGGCTTCGGACAACCTGATTTACAGCCTGATGGACAATGGTGGACAGGTTTCTCTCACCCATAAAAAGTAAAGAGAGCATCTCAGTGCTCAGCAATATCCTATTTACAGAATGGAAACTGCTATTTGCTGGAGCTGCACATCTAGCAGGCTAAATCGCAGGGTAGAACAACCTGGATGGTCACAGGCAGCTGCCCTGTGATCCGGGAATGTTTCTGGCATCGTGTCTCCCTTGTCTCTGTGCTGAATGCTTACAGAGCTGACAGTGCTTTGCTATGGTGGTATACTGAAGCTACAAAGACCAGTACAACTCTCTGAGTTGATAGAATTAATAACGGCTTTTAATTGCTCTCAGCAGGTTCAGCTGTTCAGTATCTCCCAGGGACTATATGGAGTGCCAGAATAGCATGCCTGCCAGGACCACTTCCAATACATTGTCCACACACAACTCCCAGGCAGGCAGAGTCCAACAACACAGCAGCAGTTCCTGGATGTGCGTAGCCACGCAAGCGTCCTGGGCTGCTTGGCGAGTTTGCTGGACTCAGAGTCCGTACAGCAAATGAGGCAGCAACAAGGAAGGAAAAAAAATGGACAATGACATGGGAATGGCAATGGGGTCCCTGAAAGCCCATGTTATGGGGTGGAGGAGGTAATGCCTGATGTAAGGAGTGAGGAGAGGGAAGCTGCACTGCAGAGGAGGGACTTCTACCCACACCGCTGCTGGAGGAAGAGCAAACGCTGGCTGCCTCCCCAGGGCAGGCAGTAACAGGCTGCTGCTCCTCGCCACATCCCTGCTCCAGCTGCTGTGGGACAGGGTGGCGCCAGAAGTGCCTGCCTTGGCAAAGGGGGACTCTCACATCAGGTTGGGCAAGTATCTAGCGCGTTCCTAAGATCATGATCCTTTCTTGGCTCTGGAGGCACTTTCCCATGCAAAAAAAACCCTCCTGTCCCGCCAGTCCCAACACCTTCCAGACCCTCCCAGGTTTCTTACCATGTCATGTGGCTGAACACTAGAAACTTCCCAGCCAGGATGATCATTAGTTCCTCATATTAAAGGCATCTACTCACCGATTAATATCTTTGGGCCCATTTGTTGTCTTCCTGAAGCGTCAGTCACTTGACCAACTTGATAAACTTCTATGATGAAATGGCTGGCTTGGTAGATGAGGGGAGAGCAGAGAACATTGTCTACCCCAACTTCAATAAGGCCTTTGACACTGTCTTCCATAAGATCCTTGTAGAGAAGCCAATGGAAGTATGGGCTGGGTGAGGAAAGACCAAGGTGGACTGAAAACAGGTTGAATAGCCAGGCCCAGAGGGTGGTGATCAGTGGCATAAAGTCTAGCTGGAGGCCAGTAACTAGTGGTGTACCCCAGAGGTAGATACTGGGTCTGATGCTGTTTAGCATCTTCATTAATGATCTGGATGATGAGGCAGAGTGTACTCTCAGCAAATTTGGCAATGACACAAAACTGGGAGGAATGGCTGACACACCAGAGGGTCATGCTGCCATCCAGAGAGACCTTGACAAGCTGGAGAAATAGGCTGGCAGGAACCTCATGAAGTTCAATGAGGAGAAGTGCAAAGTCCTGCACCTGGGAAGGAATAACTCCAGGCACTAGTAAATGCTGGGGACCACCCAGCTGGAAAGCAGCTTGGCAGAAAAGGACCTGGGTTCCTGTTGGACACCAAGCTAAACACAAACCAGCAATGTGCCCTTGCAGCAAAGGGTGCTAGCAGTATCCTGGGCTGCCTTAGGAGGAACGTTGCCAGCTAGTTGAGGGAGGTGATCTGTACTCAGCACTGGTGAGGCCACACCTGCAGTGCTGTGTCCAGTTCTGGGCTCCCAGTAAAAGAGAGACAGGAACATACTGGAGAGAGTTCAGGGAAAGGTCACAAAGATGATTAAGGGACTGAAGCATGTCTTCTATGAGGAAAGGCTGAGAGTGCTGGGACTTTTCAGCCTGGAAAACAGAAGGGTTGGGGGAACCGTGTCAATGTGTATAAATACCGGAAGGGAGGGTGCAGAGAAGATAGAGCCAGGACCTTCTCAGTAGTGCCCAGCAACAGGACCAGAGGCAATGGGCACAAACTAAAACGTAGGAGGTTCCCTCTGAACATCAGGAAACACATTACTGTGAGGGTGACTGAGCACTGGCCCAGCTGCCCAGAGAGGTTGTGGAGTCTCCATCCTTGGAGATAGTCAAAAGCCATCTGGACATGGTCCCAGGCTGTTGGCAGAGGCAGCACTGCTTGAGCAGGGGGGTCGGACAAGATGACCTCCAGACGTCCCTTCCAACCTCAACCCTTCTGTGATTCAGTGAAAGGGAAGAAAGCAGTATGCTTGAGAAGGAACATAGGAAGCACCTGTGTCCTGGTTTCAGCTAGGATAGAGTTAATTTTCTTTCTAGTAGCTGCTGTATTTTGGATTCAGTATGAGAAGAATGTTGAGGAATGTTGATAACAGATATTGTTTTAGTTGTTGCTAGGTGATATTTACATTAGTCCAGGACTTTTTCAGCTTCCCATAGAAGCTGAGAGAGAGCATAGGCAGGGCAAGCTGGCCAAAAGGAATATTCCATACCGTAGATGTCATGCTGAGTATATAAATGGGGGTTGGCCAGGGTGCAGGGATCCTCAATCACTGTTCGGGACAAGCTGGGCAACCAATCCCAGGTGAGAGTGACTTGTGTTGTATTACTTTATTTTGTATATTCTTTTATGATTGTTATGATTATTATTGTTATTTTCCTTTTCTGTTATTGCTCTATTAATCTGTCTTTATCTCAACCCACAAGGTTTTTTTCCCTTTTCTCCTTTTTTCCCTCTTCTCCCTACCCTACTGGGGGGAGTGAGCGAGCAGCTGTGTGGTCCCAGTAGCTGGCTGGGGTTAAACCACGACAACCTGTTAATATGCTAATCCCAGGAAAACAGGAGTGTGATGAAGAAATTTCAAAGCAAGGGACATCAGGTTGCCAAAGCCTCAGTGACCTAGAAGTCAGGCTGGTGAGAGAAGTCTAGCCAGAGGTCACAAAGCGGTAGAGGAAAGCAGCAGATGGCCATGGAGAAACGCACACAGACTGCTTCCAGGTTACCCACCATCACATCATGAAGGCTGCACACAAATGGGAGCAGTATAGGTCGGTCCACACTGGCTCAAGGGATAGTTTCTTATGGAAGCAGGCTCACCTACTCATATATCTGACCCTTTTCCATATTGCCCTAAGCTTCCAAGAGTCCGGAAAGACTTCTCGAAGCTCTGTGCCTCTACCACCCATCCATGCCTAAGGATGGCTGGAGCCCAGGCAAGATGAAATTGCTTCTCCCCCAGCCAGGTGAACACAGGCATTCCTAGCCTCTCCCTGGGCTTTGCCCAGAGCAGGCGATAATGCTCAGCAAGTTGCTGCTGACATCATCCAGCCAGCGGTTGCCACAGTAACCACACTTACCGATGAAGGATACGAGGGTTCCTGGAGTAACCGAACAACTGCCACCTGCCTGGGTGTTGTCTCTATTGCATGGCAGGAGAGGACGATGCAGTTTTCTGAAGGTGAGAAAATATTCTTCCCCACTCTACACCAAGCCAGGCTTCCCAATCGCTCCGCCCTCCCATGTGCTGCCACTCTGAACAGCCCTGCCCTCCCTGACAACTGCACTGCTTCCTTGAACACTCAACCCAAGAAGAAAAACTGCTTTAGATAAGAAGAAATCAGCCTGCCCAGGCAGGAGCCATCACGTTTTTTTTTAATTTCAATAGCAGATGTGCTCTGCAGCCCTACCAGACCCACTCCAGAGAGAACTAAGGCCTGACCCCCCTGAGGATCACAGACCCCTTAGTGTCAGTGGTTGAATGGATGTCTGAAGGACTTGGATGGAGAAGTCACTATCCCTTGGGGACCCTTCCAGTCTAGTTTTCTAATAAGATCTGCTCACACTCACATTCATTACATGCAGGAGTGATAGTAGCAGAGGGAAGCCACACAAAACCAAAGCCTGGCAGACCTGATGGACCCCTATAGTGCTGCTCTCATCGCTATTCAAAGCAAGAGCAGGTCCATGGCTAGAGCCAGCACTTAGCCCTCTGCTTCCATTGCTGCGGGGAGGAAGCATTTACAGGACACAGGTCACCCCTGCCTTCTGGCCTCAGCTACATGAAGAGCCAAGGGAAGGCCAGAAAAAGCCTATTCCCCTTCTGCTCCAACTTTCACCTCTGCTTGATAGCAAAGCCCTCAGGGAGAGGTACACCAGATCAAAAGAAGTTACACGATCCCAAGAGACAGGGATCAGCCATCGCCTCTGTTTTCAGCAGCAGTCACGTGAAAAAGAAAACCTACTCTGCAGGCCCACCATTTGGGAACCAAAGGATGAATTCCAAAGTCTCTTTGGAGAGGGTCCAAACACAGGCTGTAACACTCCAACTAGCTACTGGATCCCCTTCTGTTTCCTGGTGTGCCAGCCTGGGAGACCACAGCCTCCAACCTCCCATCCGCTGGCTGGGAGAACTGGAAAGGACATAGCAAACAAGGCAGAGATCACAAGAAGCATTCACCCTCAAAGCACCTCAGAAAAAAGGGGGCATCTCCTGGAGATGCTCTTGCTGTGCACTGTCTCCTCTGTACACACATATGTAACCAACTCAGCCTACGCAGTTTGCAGCCGTACTGAGCATTTCCAGCTGTGGCCCCAGGTCACAGCAACAGTGCTCTGAGTTTCAGCCTGACAAGGGAACTGAGAGCTCTGAAAAATAAATCAGGGTCTGGGTATCTCTAGTGAGGCAGCCAGAGTTAGCAGACACATTAGGTCTTGATCTTGCCTCTGCTTGATGATACAAGTGTTGGTTGGGCTCTCATTACGGGAGTACCAGTCCTCTGGTTGCCTAATTGGAGATGGGACAGACAAAAGGGAGAGTCAGATACATACAAAGGGGACCAATTAAGACGACAGGCAGTCTTTAGAGAGCTCTTTGTATGCTTTTCTGTTTTGGAGGGCCATTTCCAAGTTATTGTTGGGGGGGCAAAGGAGAGACGCTCAGCACCTGGAATTATCCTAGGCCAGTAAGTTGCATCTAGTTCTTACAGCACTGCCTTACACTGAGGCTGGTTATTCAGCTGAACAGCTGACCTCTCAAGCAGGAGATGCAATGCTTGGTTACCACCAACAGCTGTTACAGGGGTCTGACAGACAAAAGGGAAGGATTTGGTTCCCGTACAAGGAAGGGAGGTGTTGTGGTTTGGTACCAAAGTACATTCAAGCGATTTCAAACACTCTTACCCAATCTGTTTTATCCCTCCTGCCTGGGACCACAGCCAAACTCAGGGAGAGGACACAGGGCATGGCAAGCTACGGTCCAATGAGGGTCACCTCCAGAGGTATGGTGACACCCACTTCCCCTTCACTCAAAGCTTAGCATAGTTGAGAAGGGTCACATCAAAACCTTACCTGGGCAGTTCTCAGCCCTCTGCAAGCTACATGTGGGTGACAGAAATAACACCTCACCCGTACCCTAGCAGGGCTAGACACTGCTGCACAGGGCCACAGGGATCATCAGGGTCCACCCGACTAGCAGCTGGCAGACCTGAGGTGCAGCACAAGTCACTGTTCCCCAGCAAGGAATCACCCATGCTATGAAAAGCAAAGGCAGCTGGCAAAGATCACATCGCTCGCTGCTCCAATTCACCTGGCTGGACCCTGCGCCCTACGCCATAGCCCTCCAGGCCACCTCCACCCTCAACTCCAGTTGTGAGACCCCAGTAAAAGAGAGCAGCAAACAGCAGCACACAGACACTGTCCACAGGATGTCCTCCACCCCTCTCTTGTCTACCCAGCAGCACCCCCTTGAGTGAGGAAAGGTCTCGTCATGTCCTTATCTTTGAGGGATCAAAAATACCCAGGCCATTCTCATCTTGATGGGACCACAGGCACAAAAAGGAGGCCGTTTCCAGCCTACGCTCACACTTTATTGTATACAGAGACATGGTGAGTGTAAGAACATCAACATGGGACATGGACAGTAAGGGAGGCCCAAAGGCACTACCCCCCCATCCCCTTGGTGCAACCAGTCAGCATAGTTTATACAAATAATACAGTATCTGAACAATAAATAAGTTTGATAAATAAGATCAAGAAATTAAAAAAAAACGTATAAAGACAAAGCAGCAAGGAATGATTTTGAGGGCTGCGACACATTCACAGCAGTGACAATACCACTAACATCTCACCTGCACACCAGCACCTGGAGCACAGACCCCCATCAGCCCTTTTCTCTCACCGTACTATGGCAAAATCCACTGAGGAGGGGGAACTGGGGAGAGTCGTACAGTTCATTACTGCTGTGCTAATCTGGTCAAGGAGCCCTCTCTCCTTCACAAGTCCCTTCGGAAAGGGTGATTGAAAACAAGGTACAACCGCAGACCCACTGTGCGCACTCACAGCTTGTCTGTTTGGCACAAAAAAAAAAAACCTCAAACCAGTCTCTTCCCTTTCTACAGTCCTTCAGATGGACACTGGTGCAGTTATTAACTGAGATGGGGCAGAGGGTGGTGGGGGAAACATCTCTAAGGAATGGGGGAGAGAAGAGATTAGGTGATGCTCCCTTTCACTCATGGGAGGCAGCAATGCTCTCATTCATCGCTCCAGAGCTCCGGCACACTCCTTCCACACACCCTGGCACTGATGGAGACTGGGTGGGTGACACCAGCCAGTCCCCTGGCAAGGAGGGGGTTACCACAAGGACTGCAGGGATGCAACACAAGTGAAGGGACAGCAGTAAAAGGCCGCCACTGGTTATCTAAGAGAAAAATAATAAGACAGCCGGTCCCTAACCCCTGCAGGGGGCGAGGCCACACAGACACGCTGATTTGACCCCCCTGTAAGCCTCAAGGCCTCCAGCTCTCTCCCAGAGATACTGTCAGCTGCCATATGAGGGAGAGAAGGACTCTGTCCATCATGGATAGCTCTCAGCAGAAAGGAGACAACTTGAACCCTGCCCCCTCCTGCCAACCCTCCCCCCATTTTGCCCCCAAAGAAGGGCGTTGGAATGTGAAGAAACCAGGAATTGAGGGAATAGGGCAGTGAGAGAGAAATGGGAACAGATGGAGATCTGGGATGGGGAACCCGACCCCTCTGCCCTCACATGTACAGACTGCTACTCATCCAGGCCTGGTATCAAGTCTGCAATGCTGTCCACATAGTAATTGGGCACCAGATCCTTGGCAGCGGCACTGTCGCTGGCCATGTAGGCCTGCGCCTCTTCCAGGCGGGAGACACCCGTCAGGGTGAGGATGGTGGAGAGGCCGCAGTTCTTGCCGAAGAGGATATCTGTCTCCAGCCGGTCTCCCACCATGAGGGTGCGGGAGGGGTCAACGCCAAAACGCTCCACGATGCAATCAAACATGTAGGTGTTCGGCTTCCCCACCACCAGCGCCTTGCGGCCCGAAGCGGTTTCCACCGCAGCTGTGAGGCTGCCAGTCCCTGGAGGGGAGGAAAGGAAGGAGGAGAAAATGAAGTAGCTGTGGGCTAACGGGGTGCCAGCTGCGGGCAGCTCAGTGCCCCAGATCCCACCACACAGGATGAGCGAGCCGGGTGCTGGACACAGCTTGGGGAGCTGGCAGGGAATGTGAGGGCAGCCCTGCCCGTCCTGATGCTCAGGGGAACATCTTGCCAGGGCCTGGGACGGCAAACCCCAACCGAGCCCAATCCCGCCACCAGCACCCTCCCACCCCCCACCGGGGGCAGCAGGGGAGGGGGCGCGGGCTCACCGGGGGTGCGCTGGCCGTCGCTGAGCGGGTGCCAGGGGTCGGGGTCGGTAGCCACCAGGAGGCACTGCGGGTCGCGCAGGTAGCCGCAGGCCTGCGCCAGCTTGGCGAAGGTGAACTGGTCGTCGTAGCCCACCAGGACGGCCCGCACCGGCTCGGCGGCGCCGAGCGCCGGCTCGCCCTCGCCCGCCAGGCGCAGGCCGGCGTCCCGCACCTCGCCGCGCAGCCCCTCGCCTCCCAGCACGAAGACGCGGCCGCCCCCGTTCCCGTTCCCCCCGCCGCCGCCGAGGAGGCGCTGGCGGAGGAAGAGCGCGGAGCAGAGCGCGGAGCTGAAGACGTGCTCGGCGCGGACGCCGCGGAAGCCGAGGCGGCTGAAGCGCCGCTCCAGCTCGGCCACGGAGCGGCGGCTGTTGTTGCTGACGAAGAGGGCGGCCTTGCCGCTGCGCCGCAGTCGCTCCAGCAGCTCGGGGGCGCCGGGGACGGCGCGCTCGCCCGCCCACAGCACGCCGTCGCAGTCGAAAAGCAGCCCCTGCGCCGGGCCCAGCACCTCCCGCAGCCCCGCACCGCTCAGCCGCCGGCAGCTCGCCATGCCGCCGCCGCCGCCGCAGCCCTCCCGCCCGCCGGCCGGCCGACCGACCGACCGACACGCCCCACCCCTCCGCCCGCCCGCCGCCACCAATGGGAGGCGGGGAGCGCGCCGAGTGGCAGTCGCGCTGCCCTGTCGCCCTCTAGGGGAAAAGGCGGGGCCGAGCGGCGGGAGGCCCGCTCCCAAAGTGACAGCCGAGCCGCCCTATTGACTGCTCAGGGAGGGGGTGAGGAGGCGGGACGGAGCATGAGTGCGCTGTCCGATTGGCTAAAGCCACCCTCCCGCAGCCACCGCCTCCCCCGGGTGAACAGGCGGCGGCAGGACGCCCCCTGCTGCTCGGTGGAGTCTGTGGGCAGCGGAGCCGCCATTACCCCTGGGCCCTGTCCCTCTGCGGGCCGGGGGAGTCGGCTGCCCTCCCGCCCTGGGGCTGAGCCGTGCCCCTCCTTGTGGCGTCCCGGGGAGCTCCTCTTCCCTCCTCCCGCCTGCAGCCTGCCGGGCAGGCGGCCTCCCGCACCTCGAGCTGCCAGGTGCCTCCCTGCTCACCCCCAGCCACCACTGTGACACCACACCAACTCTTTAAATAATTTAGTTGCAAAATATATGTATGTTTTTATATATATATATATATGTCTGTGCCTGTGTGTTCCTGGGGCAACAAGTTTTAAGGCAAAATAGGGCAGAAGGGGCTGGGGTTGTGGATATGTGCCCCACAAATGGCCCCACGGTGCCAACCTGCCCAGGCTGGCCCGAAGACCGTGGGCAGTGCCTGGGAGCTCTCCCCCCTCCATCCCTCTGGCTCCTCGGGCATGGGAGGACCCCACGGGGACCCAAGGGGGTGGCTCATCCGTGACAGGGGGTAACCTGTGCTGGGAGCTGAGTCCCTTAGGGGGTGACAAGGTCTTAAGCCCAGCCCGGCTCCCTGGCAGGGACATGGCGGCGCAGGGAGGAAGGCTCTGTGGAGATGGGAGAGTGAAGGGAGGTGGGCAGAGGGTCCCAGCTGGCGTGAACCAAGGGAGCAAGATGGAGGAGCTGGAGGGGCGTGCCGTGCCTTGGGCCACCCTGGCGTTTCCACAGTGCCTGCTGGGTCCCAGAGGGGCACCGGACCCCATGTCCCCGGCCCTGTGGTGCCCCTGTACCCCCCTGCCCTGCTCAGTTCTCTGTGGGCTGTTCTGCTGGTGGCGACATGGCCGTGGGGCTCCTTCCTCCCGCAGGCAGCGGCTGCCCCTCATCTGGGGCACAGTCCATGGCAGCCTCCGCCTCGGCCTCACTGGCGGGAGGCTTTGGGGATGGCGGGGCGTCTCGGCTGTGGCGGCGTGCCGGCTGTGGAGGGAGCGGCGGCGGGACAGAGGGGGCTCGGCTGGGTGCCCCGGCCATCCGTCGTGGCCGGGCTTTGGGGCTGGCTGCATGCTCGGGGGCTGCCGAGCCAGGAACTGTGCTCCGGGGCTGGGCCACAGGTGGCGGTGGCATGGTGGGTCGGGCCGGAGCCGGGCGCTTCCCTGGAAAAAAAAAGCCGGGGTGGGCTGGGGTTTCTGCCCACCTCTGCTGGTGTCTCTCCCCAGGGCAGAGGGGGCTGCGGTGCTGGCCTTCATTCAGGCAGGGGGCTGCAGGCAGATTGATGGACAAGCTGCCCCGTGCCCGGCTCCCATACTGGAGACAAGCACACATCAGCTTTTGGAGGCTTTTCCCACCCTCGTTCCTTCACAAGGGGCCGTGAGCTTTGACACCTCTTTATGGGGGGTGTTCACCCCACACTGGAGGACCGACCACATCCACCCCTGCAGTCCCACCTTGGCTGGGGATGGAGCATGCAATGAGGGGCCAGATCCTGGCTGTGCTGCCCTGGCCACAGGCCCTTCTCATTTGGTGGCAGTGATGTCCCCAGCACCCTTTTGTGTGGAGAATGAAAGGATGAAGGCAAAGCAGTGGAGGTGGGGTTGGGGAGGTATCATCTCCCAAGCACTGTGCCGTCTGGGGCACACTAACCTTTGCGGGCAGTGTCGTCGGTCATCTGAGGAGCTGGTGGCCCTGCGGCTTCCGAAGACGGTCTGGTCACCGGTGGGGATGCTGGCTGGGACCTGGCCTCAGGGTCCCTCAAGGTGCTGCACAGAGAATGGGGCAAGTCACCCTTTGGTCAGGCATGGTGGTCCTTGCCTTGAGGCACCTTGCATCCATCTGGCAAGGATATGGCCCATGGCATGGGGTGGGATGAGGGGAGGACATGGGAAGAGCTGGGACAGCCAAAGCTCCCAGCTTCCACCAGACTTACACCTCTCCATCCAAGAGAGTGGGGGTGCTGGCCAGAGGGAGCTCAAGGGATGGCTCTTCCACTGAGGTGGCCTCGCCAAGTCCGCTGTTTGCAGGTGGTGTGAACATGCCTGAGATGTTGAAATCTATCTCTGGGTGGAGAGCAAGGAGGAGACATTCTGTGAGAAAGCACTTGCCGTGCAGAGCTTCCCCCGGTGACCCCACAGTGGGGAACCGAAGCAGCCCCCACTTTCCTCCTCCTGGGGATGGAGAAATGTCCCTTTCCCTTCCTCCCCCCTTCACTCTCTGCCGCAGCCCCCACAAAGGGAGGCCCTGGCCCTACCTCCAGGGAAGAGGATATCCGCGTTCTGGATGAGGGCTTCCACCACGCCCACCACCTGGATAGAAGAGACCGAGGCCAAGTCCAGTTGCACAGGGTCTCTGAGAGACAAGGGTGGGAGAGGCATCAGAAAAGGGTTTTGGGGGACATTAACCCTTTTGGTATTCATTCCTGAGGGGGGCAGACCCCAAAGGGGAGATAGCCAAGGGGGTGGTAGGGTGGGAGGTGGCCTTGTTTCCTGTCCTGGAAACCCTAGTTTGGTGTTGGAGGTGAACGATGTTGGAGGCCATCCATGTCACAAGTGCTCTGGGTCTCAGCCTCTTCCTCTGCTACTTTACAGAGTGGCTAAGCAGACGTGTGCTTAGCGAGGGGACGTGCTGCTCGGGGAGTGCGTGGACAAGGGAGACTTGAGGACGGAAGAGGCCCAGGTGCTTTAGACCAGCCTGAAGGCTGCAGGATCAGCCTTTCCCATGGCGTTAGTGCTCAGGACACCCTGAGCTGCTTCCCACCCCTCTGAGCCAGCCCTTACCCTGTGCTCTGCTGCGTCCACAGCAGGTTGGGGCCCAGCACGATGGCGATGTTGCTGGGGGTCATTTTATTCACCTCCTGGTGCTCAGCCAGCTTGGCTAAAAACTTGATCAGATACCTGTGGGGTAAAAGGAGAGTGAGGGAGCAGTAAGTATGGATTCAAGGAGGGAACGGCTGTCCCTGGTGATTACTTGGGGCCAGAGAAGCCCCATCCCTGCAAAACACCTCAGATTGTTGTAGCTCTCCCGGGGCAGGCGGCTGCAGGTGTCTTGCAGGCTCTGTACGCGGCCGTCAATGTCCTTTAAGCTGCGAGAGAGAAGAGGGAGGAACAGAGAGCTCAGCCCGCTCCCTACGGCAGAGAGGGACATGGCATGCAAGGGAGGGAGGCCAGCGTCATCTGCCCTGTGTGGGGATGGAGATGCCCTGCTGCTGACTGGGCATCGACAAAATTGCACCCCAAAGGCTCAAAGGGATTGAATATGACATGAATATAGCTTGTGGGTGGGCCTGGGGGGGGGGCACTGCCTTGCCACAAGCAACAACCCTATTTCACCAGGACTATGGCACTGAGCTGATGCCTTCAGAAAGGTTGCTCTCCCCCTTCCCCCAGGCTTTTTACTGTGCCTCCTCCACCACCCTGTTCACCCTGAAAGCAAGAGGCCAAACAGCTGGTGGCCTGGTGAGATGGGGCTCACACCATTGAGGCCAAGCGGGTCTTCATAGGCTAAGCTCTTCTTGCAGTCAAAAAGGCTGCAGCCTTCTCCTTCACCCTGGCATGGTTTTTTTTTTTTTTTTATTGCAATTCTTTTGAGATTTTGGGCCATCTGGATTTCTGCTGAGCACGGGACAGACCACGCGCTGCATCCCTATCTCCCCATGTGGCAAACGAGGCTGAGCAGCCCTGCCTCGAGCGCTGGGAGGGACGGAGGGAGGGTGGCAGGGGGCCTTTTTGAGCCCCAACAGGCTTTTCCACCCCAATGCCCAGACCCACCTGGCCACTTTGACCCATTCGTTGTAGAGCTCGAAGGTCATCAAAGGTTGGGGCAGCTCCCGCAGGTAGGATTTCAGTGCACCTGGGAGGGGAGGGGGAGCGGCGGGGGTGATGGTGTTTGGGGGACAGCAGGGACTGCCCGATTGTCTCCCCCTGTCCCACCTCTCTGGCACCCACCAGCCACGGCATGGGGGTCAGAGTAAAACTCCTCCAGGGCGTTGGAGCCGCTGGCCAAGCTGTTCTTCAGCTTCCTCAGCACAGAGGCACCCGCTGCCAGCCGGAAGAGTCCCTGGGCATGGGGTGAAGAGGGAAGAGATGCAGGGATGGCTGCATTTTGGCGAAGAGTGTGGCGGGGGGTCAGGAATGCTGCCTACCTCCTCCCTCATGCCAGAGGCCAGCAGCATCATGACACAGGCTTCGATGGGCAGCGCGATCTCCCGGCCCAAGCTCTTGAGGTGCATCTCTAGGGGCACGCCGTAGTACCCTGCCACTGGAGTGTCTGTAGCGAAGAAGGGCTCTGGAAGAGGGAGGTGAATATTGCGAGGGATGGCAGCCACCAGGGCCATCCGGCATCTAGCCACTGCAGCACCTTGCTCCTAGCTGGGGCTGGCTGGGCGGAGGCGCAGGCAGGGCAGGGCAGCATCCCCAGCCCACCTCAGGCTGTGATTCCCATCCCACCAGCCCAATGTGGGAGGCAGCAGCAGACGCAAGGAGGGAAAAATCGCCTTTCCCAGCCTCGTCGGCCACTCTCGCATCCTCCGGGCTTGGCTGCAACCCTCCCTGGGCCGCATGGAAAGCTAGCGAGTACCTGTCTGGCTGTGGCTTTCCTTCAGCTCTGCTAGAGCTGAGTCCAGCGATCCCAGGGACTGCCGGTGGTACTGGGCTTGGATTTCCAGCAGCTGCCGCACAGGGGACAGACAAACAGCATTCAGTTCGGCACCAGCCCCTCTCGGACAGACCCCCATCCCCAGGACACTGCACCCACACGGAGACAGGGCAAAGGGGGAGCTGCAAGGGAAACCCCCGCTGGGGACCATGGGATGTTGACTATAGTGAGGGGGAGAGGGCAAACTGGAGAGGGAGGGTAGCCGGGACAAGCCCCTCTGTGTGCAGTTGGTGCTAGTGGTGGCATTAACCCACAGTGCCTGCAGCAAGGCCACCTTTGGGCATTTGCTGGTGCCTGGGACTGTCTCCTGCCATGGCCAGAGGGCTTGGTGTGGATAGGGACAAAGGTTGGGCTCAGACATACCCCAGGAGATATTCACACACTGAGGAGGAGTGCGAGAGAGGACTTACTCTGATGAAGTAGCTGGCATAGCTGTCCTCTTTGGTGGAGAAGTGGTAGAGGTCAGCCATGTACTCGTCCTGGGAAGGGAGACACAGAGAAGAGCAACCTTCCACCTCCTTCCTGGCACTCAAGGAAGAGGGGACACCTTCACAAAGCCCCCCCATCTGGGCCATGAATTGCCCAGACAGGGTCTCTGGGGTGCGGTAGTAAGGTAGTCTGGGACTGCGTGGGGATTCCTCCTTGCCTTGCTACCTTGGGTAGCAGCAGTGACCTGCCCTACAGTCAAGGTCCTGGCACAAGTGGTGCGCCTCCAGCTCTGGTGAGTCCATGGGCTCTGCCAGACAAGGAGCAGGGCTTTTCAGACAAACAGGGCGGAAGTGGAGAAAGCTGATGTGAAAGTCCCCTGCTACCCAGCACAATCCCCAGCTCAGTTGGCTCCCAGCCCAGGGGGACCCCATAAGCTCCCTGCTTCAGACCCTGGAGCCTCCTCTCCGCAGCAGCTTGTGCTTCAAATCCTTTACTCTTCTTCTCCCTTGGGCTTGGGACATCTCCCTAGTTCTGGTCCTCGAGGGACCGTTTTCCTTGCAGGATGTGTTGGCTGGCTGCATCTGGCTTGGCATGGTGGCCACCTTGGATGGAGCCGCTGGAGGGAAGCAGGTCTCCAGCCCCAGAGCTGCCCCATGGGGGAGAGTGAGTGATGTTCTCACCTTGCACTGCTCTACCTTCCTCTTCACCTCCTCCTCCTCTTCCTTCAAGATCTCCAGTTTGTTGGCAGCAGAAGATGCCCCTGGGCCAGCACCAGTGCCAGCGCTATTACTGGAGCTCTTGGCAGCTTGGTTCAGCCTTTAGGATGGGAGAGAAGAGGCACACCCACAGCCTCAGTCCCAAGGATACAGAGTGGGACGGGTGTGCAGAAGGGGTACGTGGACTGTGCGAGGGGGATGGCAAGTCACAGTGCTACTCTGTGGTGGTTTTCCTAGGCCAGTGCCTCTCACTTCCGTCACCCAGAGGAAGATGCTACCACACCAATGAGTCAAGATGGGGAGTACTCAGCTGCCTGAAACACCCAGGGTCTCCAGGACCATTCCCAAGCCCTGTTCCTGAGATGTTCCCTCCTGTCCTCCCTCCAGCCAGAGAGAAGGCAGTGTGGAAATGAGCCATCAGTGACCCATGGCTGGTGCCAGGGCACTTTGCTGCCTTCGGCAACAGCACTGCCCTTCTCTCTTGTGCCACGGAGCCAGCGGCTCAGCCCAGAGAGGGATGCACCCACACAGAGGGGCTGGCTGGGCACTCCTGAAGAGCTGTTGCCTTTTCAACTTCGCTCCCAGCCCTGGGAAATTTGTTCCCCAGGGCAGTCATCTTCCTTTCTCCCCAACCTGGCTGGGGGCTGTACCCCATGTGCCCTGCCCCCCGCCTTCAGCCATGGTGTGCTCCGTACCGGCTCTTGATGGTGTTCCAGTCAGAGATCAACTTCTGGAGGGTCTTCTTGCGCTTCAGGATGATGGGAAGCTCCTCCTGTGGGAGAGAGGGGCCAGAGGGAGTTGCAGAGGCTTGGGGATATGGGAAGGGAGAGTGGAGCTGGGAGGGCAGTCAGGGCTACCTCACTGAGCTTGTTGAGCGGCTGCAGGACATCGTGCTCCAGGGCAATCTCAAACTCAGCCAGGATTTTGGCCAGTGAGCTCTGTATGCAGCAGCCCATCTCCAGGGCTTTTCTGTTGGGGGAACAGAGATGAAATGACTGCAGGCTGGAGCCATGCCACCTTCTGACCCAACACCCCACACCATACCCATACCCACATGGGACCCTGAGCCAGCCCCTGGCCCCCTCTGCAATTGGAGGCTGAAGGCGCTGGCTGTTCCTTCTCCTCCTGTGACACCAACATTATCTCTGAGGAAAGGGTTTGACAGCTCAGCTTGGCTGTGGGAGCCCCTGAGCCAAGGTGTTGGCTCTGCCAGGGTCTGACATCTTTTGGGGTCGCCCCCAGCCCTTTCTCCCACTGGCACTTACCCGAGGCTGGAATCTGTGTCCAGTTCCTTGAAGCTCTCAGCCATTGTTGTGGACAGAGCCATCAAGGGCAGCTTCTTCTGCACAGAGCCAAGGAATCGGGAAAGGGATGGTGAGCTGGCATGTGGCAGCTCCCTCCCTGTGAAGCGTGCCACCATAGCATGGGAGCAAGTGGCCAAACCCTGTACTGGGTCCCCTCATCTTCCCCTGGCCCACCCAGACCCATTGGCTGGACACGGACAACTGGGCTTTGGAGGGTTATTCAACACAAAGACACCACCTCTGTCTCAGGAGGTCTCACGTTTGTGATGGCTGATAGGGTTGCCCTGCTCTGCTCTACCTGGGCACCTGCTGGTGGCCACTGCTGGATATGGTACCCAGTGCAGGACTTTAGGCCACCCTTCAGCAAAGCCTGCAAAGCAGGGGCCTGGTGACCCCTTTGCTGGTGGGGGACAGAGCTGGGGTGAGCATGGCCTGCAGAGGGAGGACTTTACTCACCACTCGCTTGTCCATCTCGGAGCCACATTGCCCCTGCAAGCAGGCTTGGAGTCTCTTGGACACACTGTGAGCTGCTCGCTTGGCTGGCTCGATCCTCTGCTCAATCTGGGGGTGGAAAGGTGGGACTGGGGAAGCCCTTTCACCAACTGTGGGTGCCCAGAGGACATCTCGCCACCACCCATCTCTGGGCTTAGGTGAGCCCACCCAGCATCCCGCCACAGCCTGAGATCATCCCCAGTCCAGGGAAATGGGAGCACAGCTCCTGGTCAGGATTCATCCCTCTGTGAGCAGCTGGCGAAGCCCTTTCCCGTGGCAGGAGCCATTCCCTTAACGCTGTGGTCTTGGAGTTGCCCTCCGGCACGCTGGCAGATGCCAGCCCCATGACTTGGACGTGCCGGCAGGGCGAATTGCAGGCAGGAACGGGGGCAGGTTCCCACACCCAGGCACAAGCAGGCACACGCCTGCCAGCCCAGCCCGTGCCTCACCTGCAGTAAATCTTCCGGCAGGAGCTCGGTTGCTTCTTGGGCTCTGCGGAGGAAGGAGAAAGAGCCATCAGCAGATGGGGGCGACCTCCACCCAGCCTCCTTGGGATGGCAGTTCCTCATGTGTCCCACCCACCTCTCTTTGTGCTCCAGGCTCCAGGAGCAGGAGATGCTGGCTATGACTTGGACAAGGCTATGGGCAGAATGAGCCCAGGGGGATGAGAACAGCAGGAGCAGGGCAAGGCAGCCAGCCTTGCTGGCTGGTGGACACCACATCAGGGCTTCCAGTTCAGAGCACCAGTCAAAATGTCTAGATGTGGCCAGTTTTTGGAGACAGGGTGCCTAGAGTGGGAGCCATGGCAGGGGTGGGACTTTTGTTGGTGAAACCTTTTACCCCCCGCTGCCTGCCTCTCCCTTGAAGGTGAATCCAGGGCAGTGCTATTGGAGCCTGGCACGCATCTTTGCAGGCCAGGGTAGCTGCTGGCTGTGGGGCCACCAATGCTGGAGCAAGGATATCTTTGTGGTCAAGCTGGGGACTGAGACCAACCCCAGCCTCTCCAGATATGCCTACATGAAACCAGCTTTCTGCTCGGTTTTGCAACAGATATTAGGAGCAAATCTGGCAAAGGAAACTTTCAGTTTGCAGCAATTCTGCTCAAAACCAAACTCAAAACCCACCAGCCGCCATCGCCACCAAACCTCCCTGATGCCTCCCATAGAGGAAACCTCACTTCACGGCCCACTGCCATTGCTGCGCCCCAGGAGCCCCGTTTGCTCTCCCTTTGCTGCTGCTGCTGCTTTTTCCCCAGTTCATGTTTATCTCTTTTCACCGCCTGCCAGAGCTGACACGGGACGAGGCTGTGGAGCCGCAGGAAACGGAGGTGGCTTGGTTGAAGGCAAGCAAAATCACGTGAGATTGTGGCCTGCAGAGGAGAGGCTCTGCAGTGGGTGGAGAGCTTGCTCTTGGGCTGCACGAGCTGCTTGAGACCTCCTGCCTCCCCGGCATTAAACAAAAGGGAGGCGCATCCAACGTGGAGATGAGACATCTTGAGGGAGGAGGGATCTTGAAGGGGATCATGCTCCCCTCTGGGGAATGCAAAAAGAGCAAGAGGCCACCAGGATGTAGGAGCTGCTTCCCTGTGGCTGGTCTGCTGGGCTGGCTGAAGGACCCCCGTGGTGCAGGGGACACGGTTTGTGCTGCTCAGCCTCCCAGTACTGGGGAACCTGTGGAGGTGGCTGTAGAAGAGAGGGAGTGAGGGGGCTGGGAAGGGAGGGCCCAGCCCTGCAATTTCAGTTCTGGGTTTTGCAAGGGGAGAGCTTTGGAAAGCTGAAGAGAAAAATAAGGAAGCGATGGAGGTAGGATGGGGCCAGAGAGATCTGTGTGAAGCTGTAAGTCCTCCGAGGATTGCCTGTCCTTTCCTTGAAGGGCGTCCTGAGACACCTGCACTGCTGGGCTGGCTAGAGCTATGTAGGCCATATGGTTCCTGTGAGGCACCCTGGGCTTAGCTTAGCTGCTAACACTCTCCTGGTCACTGCACAGCAAAGGGCATGTGGCTGGAAGGTCCCTTTCCATTGCACTCCCATCCTGGGGAACCCAAGCTCTGGAAAGGCCAGTTTCCAGGTGGACGCAGCATCTGTGGGCCCTGGGAGAAGTAGCTGGGCTTGGGGATCACGTCCCTGCTGAACAGCACCAGTGCAGCCTTCCCACTGCCTCACGGGCACTGGGGAGCCACAGAAACCTCAGCTTACACTGAAGATGCTCTAAACCCAGGGTCGTTCCCCCTTTCCCCTGGCCACCAGCCCCAGAAGGTCAGTCTAGCCCTGGCACAAGCCCTCCAGGACCCACATCCCGCTCCCTCCCAGCCCTCCAGTACAGGTAGTGGAGAAGTCCTTACCGGCTGGTGATGTTGGGATGGGACAGCTGCTGCCGCATTCGATTAAACTGCCTCTTCATCATCTTGAGAGCTGGGAGGAGACCACGAGAGCCGCTCCGCTTGGCTGTGCCCGCTCAGCACCCGTTGGCGACACTTGGCATCGGACGCCGGCAGCCCCTCGGCTCCCCAGAGCCGCTCTACCCCTTGCTTTTCCCAGAGAATCTCTCCCTCCGTACTCCTCTCCTTCCTCCTTCCCCCTTTTTCTGCCTCCCTGGCTGGTCCCCTCCCTCGTCCCTCCCTGGGGATGCCCTGCCTGCTTTCTCTTCCCCTCCTTCGGACTCCCTTCTCTCCTTCCCTCTCTTTTGCTGAGCTTCCTTCCTCCTCTGGCCGCCCCTTCGCTGCAGATCAGGTAAGAGCAGTTCAGGGCTCCTGCTCCTCTCTGTGTTCCTGTCACCACCCCACAAGTATAAATAACTTCAGCCCAGCCTTAAAGGGGAAATATTATTACAGCAAACACGTAACAAGGCAGGACAAGCACACACTGCTGCCGAGCCCGAGCGAAGGGCCCACGCTCTCTTTCTTGCTCTCTCTCTCTCAGCTGAGGTGGTTGTGTGTCCCCCCACTTCCTTGCCATGCCCACCACCAGCTGCGCCGCGGGGCAGCCCGTGACTGTGCCGGATGGCCGTGCGGCGCATACAGGGTGCCTGATGTACACCCCACTGCTCCCACCCTACCTGGTCACCCAAACTCTGCCAGTGCCCCTCGGGCACCTCTCCATGCTCGAAGGTGCACCTCCACCCTCTTCCCCCCTGCGACATCGCCCCCTCGCTGGGGCCAAACCTGGGGGGGGGGGGGGGGATGAGCAGCACAGCCCACCCCTGCAACCTCATCTGTGTCCCCCACCTCAGTCTTTCTCCCTGCTGCTGCCAAGGCTCTCTGGAGCCACTGCAAAGCTGTGGTGAAGGGCTGTTGCCCTGTGCCCTGGGGAGGCCCCCTTCCTCCCCGCTCCCCCGCCGCTAGCAGAGCTCCTCCGCACAGGGCAGATGGGCCAAGCGCAGAGCAACAGCACAACAGCACCCGCGCAGAGTTGCACGGGGACCACAAACTCCCGGTTCCCAGGGCTGGGTGCTGCCTGCTCTCTGCAGAGCTGCACCAGAGATCAGCTTTCCTTTTTTTTTTTTTTTTTTGGGGGGGGTGGTGGTGGTGTCTAAAAACATCCCCCTCACAGCACCACCACCTTTGCTCCTGGTTCTACAAGATGCAAACCTCGCCTTATCTTTGGGCTACCTGCAGCTGGGACTTTCCTCCTTCTGCACTCAGAGCAAAGGGAGGTTGCAGTCGGCTGGGTTACGTGGCTGGCAAAGGAACTAGCACCCGAGCCCAGACGGGAAGCGGTCAGTTTGTGGGCAGATGAGACAAACAGCAAAGGAAAAAGAGGTGGAAGGGTCACTCCACCTGTGCTCCAAAGCCTGAGGAGCAATAATTTGGGGGATGCCAAGCTCTGCTGGGGGAAAGTGAGCCTCCAGTGAGTGCACAGCAAAGCAGTGCTGGATCTCTGTTTTTAAGTGGGGACGGAGCAAGCAAGCACTGTTCTGCCTGCCTGAACCTCGTGTTGCTCTAAACCTGTGGCCACGCATGCCTGGTCCCCCAGCCACAAGCCCCAGGGGTGCTCCTAACAGCGCACTGCGGTCACTGAAAGCAGGCAAGGGCTTCAAGCACCTATTGCAAAGACACAGAAAAGCCCACACAGCCCCTCGCTGGCTGCATCAGGCAGTGGCCAAGCCATGGCCTCTTTCCTCCCATACAATGTCAGAGACCCACTCCCAGCCCTCAGCTGCTGCCTGCTCGAGCAGATCCTCCTCTCTGCACCAAAACGGCCCCTGGGGAGCTGCTTCCGAGAGGCAGCTCCGGGGGAAGAGGAAGAGGTGCTGCTACAGGCAGCGGTGAAGCTGCAAACAGCTGTGTGGGGCATGGGAGCGAGCTCAAGCCCTGCTCCCCCTGGGCTGTGGGGTACCAACCCCTGCCTACCACCTCCCCCAGGGAGGGAGGGAAGCGGGCAGCAGCCAGCTCACAGCCTGGAAGCGGCTCTGCTCTCAAACAGGAATTGAGAGCAGTCAGGGGACTTCCACCATCCCCTCTCCCTGCTCACGGGAGTGGGGAAATCATCATGGCAAGACCCCGGGTGAGCAATGGGTGAATTACAGGATTGCAGGGGCAGGAGCGGAGCTGAAATGACCCTTCACAGGGTGGAATCAGGTCCTCCACAGTCAGGGAAAGGGAGAGGAAAATGCATTTCTTGGGTCAAAAGGCAGAGGATCAGGAAAGAACTCTTTATTCCCCATAAATACAGCAGATTCTTCGCGCCGGGCGTTTTCATTTTAAATCTTTTTGTTTCTTTGTTTTCTTCCATTTACAGAATTTTGCACTGAAAATATATACAAGTCTGTCAAGAACCAAACAAGATCTGCAAAGAAAAAACCCATACAAAACCCTGAAAGGAGACCAGAAAGGGAAGTAAGACACAGCAGAACCCCAGCATAAAGACCTTCCTTCCCCCTCTCCTCTACCACTTGCTGTGCCCACCTCCGAGGCACCTCACCTTTGCTTCCCCCAAGCTGAGAGTGTGAGGCACCCTGCCCCCCTCCATCTCCTTCCACCTCTGGCAAGCCAATGCAGGGCACAGCTTGCCCTTGCTTTTAAGATCAGGCCCTGTTAAAACCAGCTTAGGGATGGGAAGCAGCTCCCGTGGCCGTGAGTCCCATGGGGATCTCTCAGGACGTGCCACCCCCCTGGTCTCCTCCATGCCTGCAGATCCCCCGCTCTTGTGTCACAGTGATCAGGCGGCTGGGGCGAGCCCCCTCCCCGCCGCAGGGAGCCAGGCCAGCCCACGGCTGCGGGTGAAGGTGCACAAGGCACAGCTGTAACCCCCCCCCCCCCCCCCCCCCGCCCAGTGCAGAGCTGGGCTCCCCGTGCAGAAGAGCTTAGTGATGCCCCCTGGTGATGGACTGGGCTCCAGTCTCTCTTCAACTCCCCAGCCCATCACCTACCTACCCGCCGGCGAGAAGACACTGAAGAGCTGAGAAAGCCCCACCACGGTCTCCAGCCCAGCCAGGGGGAGGAAGACCATGTGCTGCTTCCTCTCCCTGTTGGGGAAGAGGTTGTGGGGAGACTGAGCGCCCCCCCCTTTCCCCCTTCCAGCACACCCCTCTCAGGGCTGGCATACAGGACTAAGTCCAGCAGCAGACCCCAAAGCTTGCTGTGGTAGATAAAGCACATGGGAAGGGTGTGGGCTTTCTCACTGCAGGGGTTCAGTGCCCAGGAGCTCCAGCTGAAGGGGATGGGAAGGCACAAAGACCTTCCCAGCCCCAGGCTCCCACCCCAGGGTCCACCTCCCACCAACAGCTCTGCTGGCAGCTGGTAGAAGGGGGATACGGGAAGATTCCCTGATCCCCCTCAAAGCAAGGGCAGCTGCCCGCTCTCCGGTGCTAGAAAGTCACCCAGTCTCTGTCCAGCCTTGTTCCACACCAGCTCCAGTGTGATCCCACCAGGCAGGGAACCACCGGGGCCCAGGTCCAAGGAGGGGACAAGGGGGACAAGAGGGAGCACCACAGAGCATAAAGCAGCTGAAGGGCTGGGAAGCATGGCTGGGACAGACAAGGAAAAGGATCTTCCTCTGCTAGGCCTTGCCCCAGGCTCAAGCTGTTAAGCTCCTCATCCTTGTTCCCCACTGCACCTAGGGGGAAAGCTGGGTTAGAAGAGAAGCTGGACAGACTGGGGAGGGAGTGATGCCTTTGGAAGAGCAGGGAAGGCAACTGTTCACCCACACAAAGCTTTTCACTCCACTCCTAGTCTTGTGGGATGAACATCTCCAGGCATCTCTGCTCTCCTCCTTGAGGCATGCTCCCTCTGGCCCTCACCCGGCCATCTGGAGAACAGTGCGTGAGCAGCAGCTCCCCACCCACCCTCCCCATCTCCTTGGGCTGCTCCAGCCCCACAGGGCTGGCTTCCCAAGGACTCTGAAGTGTAGTGCCTGCAACACATGGCAGCCCTAGAGGTTTCCCCAGGACTCCGGCGGGGGAAACTGGTCCACATCCCCCATTTCATTGTAGGTTTGCTCTCCCATGGTGAATGTCAGCTTGTACCGTAGCCTTACTTTCTCCTGGAGACAGGGGAGAAAGGATAAGCACTCAGAAATGGAGGAAGAAAATGATGAGGCACAAAACATTCAGGCCTCTAGGAAGCTGCAGAGAGCAGAGGGAAGTGGGCAGAGGCAGCACAACTGGCCTGCTCATGCCCCAGGAACGGTGCCGTTACCTTCTGTGGGTTAGCGAGCAGCAGGACTTGTGTGATGGCACTGGGGTGGACAATGGGGTTGAACGCCGGCAGCTCTGTGCCCGAGGGAGGCTGTAGCTTCACCTTCATCACCTAGGGAGAGAGAAGAGCATCCCCTGAGGGGGACCTGGAAGCCAGAGGCCCCGCTCTTGTATTTGGGGAGCTTCTACTGTCTAGTCAAAGAGAAAAACATTGTGCTGGTTCCTGCTAATCTGAAGGCAACACAATTTGCTCTCAGCCCCACCCACCCAGTCTTTCCTGCAAAGGGAGAAATCACACTTCAGCCCAGCCTGGGGACCTCAGCCCCAGCAGCCACCTTACCTTGGGGACGGCAGACTGAAAGACAATGTTGCGGATGGGCTGCGGGGCTGTGCTAAGCATAGAAATCACCACCACAAGCACATCGGGCCTCTCGGGCAGGGCATCCTTTGCGAAGTGGAAGAGGACGCGGAAGCCATGCTGATCATACACTGTCACAGGGAGGATGCTGCCTGTGGGAAAGGCAGGGACAGGCAGCAGTCAGCCAGGAGAGAACTGGCCCTGCAGCAACCTTTCCCCATCACCTAAACTCTACAGAAGTGACAAAGATACCATTCCTCCTCAACCTTGACAATATCCAACAAGCAAGAAGTGTCCTTACATTCTTCCCTTCCATGTGTGCATGGTTTGTTCCCCCCAAGCTTGCCCCCCTCTTTCGCCCCGGCTCACTGGGTTTGATTGACTCCAGAGGCACAGTGATGTTGGCCAGCGAGATCTCCTGGGGCAGCGCAGTGGCAGGAGGCCGTGGTGGGACTGCAGTACTTCCTGATGTTGTGGTGGCAGCTTTTGGAAGCATAGCAGAGGCAGGCAACTCTGAGGTCAGGGGCAACGTGGGGTTAGGGGAAACACTCTGGAGCACAGGCAGAGTGCTGGGATTGTGGGCTGTGGTGCCAGAACTGCTCCTGTTCTGGAGATCCCTCAGGGTGAGCCGGAGGGGTGGCTGCTGCTTCTCCCTGTAGTGAGGGAGAGGAGTGGAACAGAGCACTAAAATATCATGTCCAGCACCCCAGAAATGGAAAGGATGGGGAGATATGCAAGATTGACCTTCTTTTACTTACCATCGCACTTGTTGGGACTCTGGAGGCAGAGACTGTTGCAGCAGAGTCTTGCCCAGGAGATCCAGGTCATCCAGGCCACTGGTGAAAGAAGGTTTGGGGGAGGATGCGCCAGCATCTGCTTTGACTGGTGGTGTTGCCATGACAGGGGTGATACTGAGCTCGTTGCTATCCGATGACTGCAGAAAGAGTGCACAGGAGACCCCCCCAAGCAAGGTTGCCCATCAGCACCAACCATCACACCTGGGACACTTCCCTGCCTATTCCATGTGTTGCTTCCACCACCCTTCTCACCTTCTGCCCCGGCTCCCGGTACATTACCTGGAAGCTGTTCCAGCCACCGCTGTCACCAGCCTGGGCAGGATGTGGTGCTGGGTCATTCAGGCCTGCCAGGAGTAAAAGCAAACATGAAGCTTAGCTTCCAAGTGGGTAAGAGCATTAAACGGGGCCTGAATAAGACACAGAGGCAGCAGGGCAGAACCATCATTGTGTCCATCTCTGCCCCCCATCCTTGCATGAGGGAGAGCCAGGAGGGTGGAAAGTGTTTTTCTGCCCAGAGATCCTCATTTACAATCTAGTTCTCACTGCAATTGGCAGAGAAGTGAATACTACTGGGCTGACAAGCCCCACTGACCACGTTGTCTACTTCATGCTGTTGTACTCAAAGCACCTATCTTAGGAGAGACACACTTTGTTGGAAAAAGCAGGATTCTAGACCCTTCTAGGATTGGCACCTCACAAGACTTCCATGTGAACAGTTCTGGAAGTTCCATGCATCTGTTGATAGCTTGTGACTTCAACTGCAAGGAGTAAACATGAGGAGCTGGGGGTGATCCACCCTTGTGATCCCGTCTGGGGATGGCCTTTGCGTCACTCTTGATTTACCTGCCAGGTCAGTTTTCCCAGAGCAAATCAGGAGGCATATCCCTGCAGGCTCTCTTGGACTAGTCAGGAAAACACCACGGGACTGAAGTTCAGAATCATATTAGGGTCTTTCTCTCCTTCTCCCTCACACTAAGTGAAGACCACCTCTTGGTCTTTCATTATTCACCTCTCCCAGAGCTCTCCCTCATCTCTCACAAGAACCATCCATGCAGACTGTCCAGAGTCAAGGAGAGAATAGCAAGCTTCTGCTCTGGCCTTCTCACCTAAAGACATGAGTTCATCATCCAGCAAGGAGACAGAACCAGCTTGGTCAGGCACGGGGACTGCTGAGCCACCTGAAAGGGTGGGCAACGCTGGGTAGGAAGGGCCTGTTGCCGGAAGATCCAGCCCTGACAGATCCAGAAGCGCTGAAGTGCTCCCTGCAAAGAAGGAACAAGCTGAGAGACAGAAACCTTATCTAGTCCTTATCCAGTGTGCTAAGGTCTGTTCCCATCCTTCCTCACACCTGGAAGAGGGAATTCCACCTTGCTCTTCCTTCCAATTCCCTCTCTTCATGCATCAGTGATCTCCACAAGCCATCTCTTCAACTCACCATCCCCATTCTGACCTCCTGCAGGTTTCACCTTTCCACTTCTATCAATCTTCTCTTACATTGCAGGAAACCAGCAACAGGGTCCCTCTGCTTGACCTTCCTGTCCCCATTCCCCAAGTCTCCTCACCTCGAAGGGGACCGGCCACTGTCTCCCCATTGATCTCTTCTCCCCGCACAAGCTGCTTGTAGAGATTGATCACCTGTGTCAGATTGTCATTGGCTTGCAGGATCTCCGCTGAAATGGAATAGGTGGGAAATAAGTTTGAAAATTGTAAAGAAACAAAGAGAGTGACTTTTATACCCCAACTCTGTCTATTCCTTCAAAGCAAGGCCCAGGGAGCTGACAGCAGCCCACTGCAGAGAGCATTTTTGCAACTGTTGCTGCAAACTGCATTAGGGTACGTGACACCTCCATGGCAGTCTCAGCAGGACAAGCACACCAAAGTTTCTACAGTGATGTGCAGGAAGACTGTAACACTGATGATTGTGGCCATGCGTCCCCACTTAGTGCCAAGCCATAGACTAACCTACAGCGAGCAACCACCTCAAACAGAGCTGCGGCTGCTGATAGATGCCATGCCATGGACAGCCTGAGCACAGGGTCCCTGAAAGAAGATGGACAGAGAAGGGGACAAAATGAGAAAGGCCAGATATGCTTACCCAGAGCTTCATCATTGTCTTCTGTGTCACTGGCGAGCCGGAAAAGCATGGGCCTCATGCGCTCACAGCGCTGATACAGCTCCTGAGGGAGAGGAGAAAGGGGTGCTGAGTCGAGCAGCAGAACGCTCAGCTGGGGTGGAAAACAGGCAGGAGGAAGTTGAGGAGATAAGGGTCACCCATCTCTGCTGAGCTCAGGGAGGATGCTGGGATGGCCTTTCCTCACCTTCATTAGGTCCTCATTGCTCTCCGTTGTCTCCCCCCTGCTGTAGTTTGTCACCATCTCTGTCAGCAGCTTCACATTGTTGTTCACCTCCTCGATAGCATTCACCCTCTTGGAGATCTTCTCCATGCGTTTCTGGTCCTGGAGGGGAAGCACACGGGGAAGAATGTCCTTGCTTTTGTCTGCAACTTGGAAAGAAGGAAGGCTGGACCAGCCAACACACCAACTCCCGGGACTAAGGCACAGCAATGCTGCTCTCTAAACAGCTCCCCCTCCAGTGGAAAACTCCAGATCATCTGTGGGCCAGCAGTTGCCAGACATGAGCGGCACTGAGACAAATCTAGTTCTGTAGCAGGGCTTGGGCCACAGAAAGCATCCAGACCCATTCCTCCAAGTAGCCATGGGATGGTACAAATCACGCAAGGACTCCTTAGCAGCTACTGCTGCAAAATTTTCGGCAGAAGGTCCTCTGCATGAGGACAGAGAGCCACTGCTTCCTTGGCGCCAACCACTGTCACCCAGACTATGACCGCCCAGCTCCCCTTCTTCCCAGCCTCACCTCCTGAACCATTTCCTTGATGAGCTTGTTGGCAGCTCGGAGGTCCTCAGGATGGGAACTTTTCAGGAGACGAGCCAGTATCTGCAAGATTAGGTACCTCTGAGCCCAAGCTGAGGGGTGGCAGCCAGAGTCACTCTTGCAACCCCTGCCCCAAACCCATAGCTGGCATAGGCAGCGGACAAAGATAGCCATTTGAAAGCCCAGCCATGAGAGCCTGTGGGCTATCAGAGACCAGGGAGAGAAGAAGTACCACTGGTCTTCCTTTTCCCATTGTGGTTCTGGTTATGTAAGATAGGTCTTTCCCTGAAGACCTCCTGCATTCAAAACCTGCTCCTGCCTGCCCATTATGCACCATGGGGACCCCAGAGTCCAGCAGCACTAGTACTGAGAGAGAGAGAAAGTCTAGTTTAACACAGGAATTGCCATAGGATTGCAATGGACTCCTAGCTCAGACCTCCTCACATGCCTCTTTGCTGGTGCAATTGGTGAAGAGGAAGAACTCCCACTTTCTCTCTCCTTCTGTAGTCAGTGAACAGTCCCACTGGCCACCTGCAAATCCTCATTTGCACGCTGTGACCCACGGAGGCAAAATATATCCTCTGCAGCAAACTGGCATCACACTTCTGCTGCACAAGTAGACCCAGAGGAGCCTAATACTTGCTTAAATGTATCAGCACTGATAGGGCAGAGGTTTCCTTGAGTGGTGACACAATTCTGATGGAAAGGCAATATAGGATGGGTCCAGGAGGGTTTAAGTAGTTGGGCAATAAGCAGATTGCAATGCTGGGGGTGGGGAAGAGATAACAGCAGCAGCATCTGGGGCTGGGATTTAAACCTCATGTCCAGATAACTCAGAAGCCTGGAGACCGCACAGCAGCAAACCTCCCAGAACCTGCTGGGCTAAAGTCAGCGCTTCACCCTTTGCACCATCCTGCAACTAAGAGCTCCAAAGGTCAAACAGACCCAGATTCCCCACCTCCGGCTGCTTCCTTTGTCATGATTTTGCAGCGGGCCTTCAGCATTCCTGCGATGCATTTTCCGAAGCACACGTGGAACAGAGGATTTGACTCTTTCTGGACCTCCACCCCAGGAGGACAGGAAATCCTGGAGCAGGGAAGATGTTGCCCACTGTCCCTTTCCTTGCACAGAGTTCTTACCTTGGATTTCTCTTCATCATCAAAGATGATGTTCTTGGGCCGTGGGGGAGGAGGTGGAAAAGTAGCATCATCAGGCAGTTTTGGGTCACATTTCACGATCCCTGCAGTAGAGACCAACAGAGAATTCAGGAGGCCTCACCCACTAGGGATGGCACTACCACCTAGGTCATTTTTTCCCTAACGGACCACCAAACCCAGGTGGGCTGTGGGGTTTGGGTCTACTCCCACTACCTATGATCCTGGATTGTGTTTTCATGCAAGAACTGCCCTCCACTCTCCAACAATATCCTATCTTAGAAAAATGCAGCATTGACTGCCAAAGCACTCGCAGCCCCTCCAGCCCCAGCTGCTTCCAGTGCCCCATTTCCTGCAGGAGCAAGCAGATATCCCCTCAAATGCATAAAACTCCTCAGACCACCAGCAACTCCCCCTGCCCAGCTAGGAGCCCAAAGGCACCTGCTCCTTTGCCTGCCCCTGCTGCTGAATCAGGCAGACTCATGGATGTGCTGGGTCTAGCCACAGGAAAGAGAGAATCTATTTCGGATTCTGCCCAGACAAAAAAGGCGGGAGGGCAAACCATCCATCCACCTTCCCCTCTACAGCACTGCCTCTCACCTTGTTTCTTCAGCATCTGGTAGGCCTCTGAGATCTTTACCTCATGAGGCAGCCCTAGTGTCCAGCTGTACATCAGCTCCAGGATCTTTGACTTCACTTTTTCTGGTGTCCGACTGCCAAGATACTACAGGAAGAGAGAAGAGGTGGCTTGAAGCGGATCTGAGCCGTTGCAAGCCTGCCCTGTTCTTCTCACCCCCTCCCCCAGGAGAAGTGAGACCGTTCCCAACGGCACAAGGAGGAGGAAAGAGGAAGCAAGTAGGAAAGCTCACGAGGCCCTTGCAACACATCCTATGCTGCGCTTGGTTTCCACCACAGGAAACACAAGAGGTGGGAGATATGCTGCACCAGCAGCCCCTCAACAACACACAGGGGCAGGTGGGAAGATTCCTTGTGAAGGAAAGGGTACTGCTTACAGAAGCTGCTTGGCAAGGCAGCCCTTCAGGAATGCGCAGACAGCAGGGCTGGGAGGGGAAGGACTGTGGGTAATGGTCCCTGGGTCGGGGCCCAGCCCTTTCTCTCAGGGCCTCTCTCCAGCACAAGTGTCTGGCGCCCTTTACAGCTAGGTAAGCCCCGGATGACCAACACACAGCGGTGAGATGTGCAAACGTTACAGCTCTCCCCCTGCCATACAATCATCCTTCACCCTTCTCCTGTGGCTCTGCTGGAGGCACTGCTGGTAGCAACAGTGCACATGCCACCCGAGGCCAGTGGCTTAAGGTAGAGGACACTCCCTAGGGCGCCTAGCAAGAGGACTTAAGGGTGCTGCTGTCACTGTCCCTGACTATTCATCATCATAGATCACAAGCTGTGACTGGCAGATGAAGGTTTTCCTTAGTCATATTTATTTAGTGTTCCCTTAACTCCATACTTGCTGGTGTATGGAGTTGACTGGACAGGACAGCACAGCACACACAGCTTGTTCTGCTCCAGGAACAGCAGCATCAGCAGAAGAGCAAGTAATGACTTGGTGCTTCAGATGGACTCGCCAGAGCACCACTGACCAGGCCTGGGCTTGCCCTCTGTGAGTGTCTCAATCAGGTTGGGACACCCCAGAGAGACACGGTCACAATGTCAAAGCTGAGGGAGGTTCACGAGCACACACAGCACAGACAGGGCCCAACAGAGATCCAGGGAAGGTGACTCCAGGCACGCAGATGAGCTCAACAGTCTCACAAGCACTGGTTGCATCATGTCTTGCTGGCCCTCAGCTTCCTGCATCAAGAATCAGCCAAGAGCAGAGGGGTGAACCTTCCCACTGAAAAACTCACCAGGGAACGAGGACTAAATCTCCTGCTAGCACTCTCCTGTTTCCCCCACATCCTAGTGGGCATTTGACCTTTGTGCTCAGCCACTACTTCTTCCCAAAGCCCTCCGGCCATCAGGCTGTAGTTCCCTCCAGTGTGAAGCCCTGAGACTCACCTTGGGTGACACCACTTTGATGAGTTCATTGAGGAAGCGGAACTTGCCCACCTCATCATGGAAGCGTTTGCCGCAGCTCTTCATGCAAGACTCCAGCACCTGGGGAGAAGGGCCAGGTGAGCCCCAGCATAGGGTCAGCAGCAGGTTCAAGAGCCAGCTCCCTCCTGCTCATCCCATGCCAGGCATAGAGCCTGTAGCTATTTATCCTCATAGCAGCGTGAAGGGACACCAGCTTTACCTCCCAGGTGGCCAATCACCCTTCCAAAGGGAAGCAAGAAGATTTTCCTCTTTGGAGGAAACAACAACAGCCCATGGAAGGGGATATCCTTAGAGTTCACAAATACTGGGGTTTCACAGCATAGATCCAATGACACTAAGCAAACAAAAAGCTTCCCATCGACTTCAAACAGCTACAACCCTGCCTAGGAACAAGACCTTTCCTACCAGTCACCCCTCCTCTTTTGTGGAACTACCTTCATCCCCTCTCCTACCCAAGGGCTCAGGTGCTCCAGGGCTTTCTCAGAAGGAGTTCAAAGCTTCCCATGCTCCTCCAGTCAAACTGGAGCAACCCCACACCCTGGCCCCCCATCTAGTTCTACCAGCCTGCAGATGCCCTTACCGTAAGGGCCTGGATAGCTTCCCATTCCTGCGGAGACTGGATCTTGTGGGCAAGAAGTCGGGTAGCAAGTGGAGGACTAGAAGGAGTGAGGGGAAAAAAAAAAAAAAAAGCTAGCCAGTTATTGATGAAAAGGCTGGTACCAGGGCTTCCAGCTGGAAATCCAGGGTTGAAAAGCAAGTTGCAAGTTTAAGGCACTAAAACCCTGTGGAAACCTTCTGTTAGTGGACCAGGACCACCCAGTCACCCCCACTTTGAGAGGCTTCATGCCTATTCAGCTCTCAGGACAACCCTGCTTCATCTTACCGGTTAGGTAATCATAACCCAGGCCCATGACCCAGAGCAGCCTAGGGGAAGGAAGAAGCACTTACCCCTCTAGCTCCTTATTGAGTTGCTCACAAAAAGCATTGATACCATCCCAGTCCAAGTCTTTGTTCAGGGGGTTTGTTGCTTTGTCTGCAAGTGGGAGAAGGGGATGGTAAGAAAGGCTCCCCAGGCTCCCACCCTGGAGGGATGAGAAGCAATATTGCTCCTGCTCCCTCCCCGCCAACTCCAGGAGGTGTATGGACAGAGGACGGTGTGGAAGGTAAGACACGCTCATCTCCGCTCACACAAGCCCTGTGCACAAACCCTCTCACCACCACCTCCCTGCCAGCAGCACACACCGACCCACCATCGCTGCACGGACACCTACCGACACACTCCCTGCCCCAGGCCCCGCTGCAGGGCCGCACCCCGCAGACCCCAGGTTCGCCCATGACCATGCCCACGGCAGTCACCCACCCCTCACGCGTGGCCCCGACACCCCCATTGGCCCGAAACCGCCCCCTCCACACGGCCCGCCCCGACACCGCGCTACTTGTCCCTTCCCTTCTCCCCCCCCCATTCCCTCACACCCCAGTGCCCCCCCAAATACCTGCCCCCCCCCCAAATCTATCCGCTCCTCCCCCCCCCCCCGCCAGGGCCCACTGTCGGGGAGGCCGGGCCGTGCCCTGTCAAGGGGAGGGGAAGGCGGGGGATAGTCCCAGCCGCACTCACTGATGCGCGCCTCCAGCGTCTCGGGCTCCATGGCGGAGGGCGCCGCCCGCCTTCCCCCCTGCCGGCTCCTCAGGGGGGCAGCGCCGCGCCGCCGCTCACCCGCCCGGCCTGGGGCCGCCGAGCCATCGAGAGCGCACCGAACCGTCTAGAGCGCCGCTCCGACCGCCTCACCATAGAGCGCCCGGAAGTCGGCGGCGCCCAAAGCACCGCCCCGCGGCCAGCGCGCCCCCTGCCGAGCAACACCCAGGTGCACCATAGAGTTCACGACTCTGGGGAAAGAAAGGCGCGGAGCGGGGAAGGAAGCGGAAGGCCTCCAGGAGAAGGACGCAGAGCAAGGGAGAGCGCAGGCGAGACAGAGCGCCGGAAGCCAGCTGCTACACGGAAACAAGCCGACCTAGCCCTTCCGGAAGAGCCCTTGTTCTGGCAGATGAGGCCACTTCCGGTGCAGAGAAAGAGCGCTTCCGCCTCGCGGGGGAGCGGCGTGTCCTTTAAAAAGGACACGCTCCCGCCGGCTCCGGCGCATGCGCGGTACGCATCTGGCCGGCCGTCAGGGGAGTGGGGCCGGGCCGGGCCTTCGTGATGGCGGAGGCCCCGGTGCCTCTTCAGGCATTCGCGGCTGTGCGGGCGGGGTCCGGGTGGTTTAGGAGACGTTATAAACACTAATAAGCAAGTTCCCGTGCCCAGGCTCGAGGCATCTTTAAATAGCTGCCAGTCCTCCCCTGACAGGGCCTGGCCCAGCCTTTTCCCGCCTGGCTGAGGAGCTGGGGGCAGGTGGGTGGAGGTTGTAAAGAGCTGGAAATAACTAAGGGCTCCAGGAGTATAAATTCCATTTGTCCTCTTTCTCCTTGTGGCTCTTGTAATCCAGGCCAGCCCTAACTGTGACACATAATACTGCTTGTTTTCTCTGTGCTCCAGCAGTCTTGGAAAGAATGGTATGTGTGTGTCCCTGTGGTGATTTATTGCTTTTGTTGTTTGGTTTGGTTTTTCTTTTTTTGTCTTTTTAAATAATGCTGGTGAAAGGTGCCAACTTGATGACCTTTATGAAGCGTAGGCCTCTACCTGTTTGAAGAGTCCCCAGTGCACCTTATCAGCACTGGCGCTCGAAGTCGACTGCTGGGGCTTGCCCTGCAGGAGGAGCCTCTGCGATATGAGCACGGGTTATTCAGCATTAAAGTGTCTAATCCTTGAGACAGATGTCTGAGTCAGAGGGGTCCTGTGTTGCGTTACTCATTTACAGTGCTAAACCCGCAGATGGCAGGTGAGGGAACTGCCCTGATGTCACACCTAATGTCTTTTCCTTATGGATAGCCATTGTTTGTGGGGGGATTGTTTGGTCATTAAAAGGTACTTTTTGGCACTTGAATGTAGTTATTCTTTTTTTAACTGTTACTGCCTTGTATCACAAAGCCTTTTTTAAGTGCCTTTCATAGAAAATTGCCACATCCTTCCCTCTGCTGTGTTCAGGCACGTTTTACATGAGTTATTTTAATCTTATGAGTCAGCCTTGCCTGTCACTACTACCTTTTTGATTTTTCTGAGAATCCTTAAGTCATCTTTAGGAGACTGAGGCCTAGATACTGTTCTTCTAGGTCATGTACGATCTGTGTAGAAGGCATGCATCTCTTCTCTCCAACCCGCAAAGCAATGCCTCTGAAGGAGTGGGTTTTCACCCTGGTGCTTCACAGCACCCTTTTGCTCAGGTTTCGATCTGTCTGAGTCTGGAGGTTGTTTACTTTCCTCTCTTTGGCAACACCCAGTGGTTAGCAAGTCTAGGATGAATGGAAGGCTGCACCTCTTTTCAGCTGGCTGCAAACAATGGCGAGTGAACTCATGCATAACAGTCATGTCAGCAGTGGCCTTTCAAACCTTGCTATTACTTCCCATAGATTTCGGACTCTCTTTCCCCTTTGGTTACATCTGCTTTCCATATAACAAGGACCCTAAGTGCAACAAAAGAAGAGATCTGAGTCTGAATTTTGCCCCCTGTTAATAGTGGTTAGATGATACGTGAGGAAAAACCTTTCTCCTGTCCCTTGATTTATTTTTACCAACAGCTGGAATCCCAAAGTAGGTTTGGATGGAGTGAGATGCTGCTCCATGATGTAATTAACACCGCTCCAGAATGAAAGTGCTGGAACTATAATTAGCTCGTAGTTAGTTGCAGCGGAAAGTGATTACGTGCAAGCTGGAGGCCCGGATAGCTGGCGTGCCGGCAAAAGGAAAGCTTGTGCTGGCAGAGGGGTGTGGGATCCCAGGTTTGGCAGCCCCTGGAGCAGGCTGTCCCGCAGAGGGCAGCAGCAGGCAGGAGAGCTTCTGCCTGATCACCCTGGGCTTAGTAAACGCTCTACGCTGCCTCTGCAGTCTTGGTGGATCACAATACAGGCGAAGTCCCGCTCAGTGGGGAAGGGAAGGCGGCCTTGCAGGAGTGGCTGGGTTGCCTGGGAGAGGGTTTTTCCACCCACCGGGTTGTCTTCAGCCAGCCAGAACCGCCCCATTGCCCTTGCTCTGTCCCGACATTTGTTTGGTTTCTCTGCCTTGTGTGTTTATGTGAACCCTGCAATGTTTTTCAGATGCGCTTGTGTGCAGCAGCAAGAGCTTTTGTGTGCTTCCTGCTGGATCGTTGGCTCTGGCCCATGATGTGAGGTTCCCTTTCCCTTGTCATATTCCTCTTTGCTTGGCAAGGCATTCTGCCAAAGACCTTTCACTTTCCTGAAGCTCTATACTGCGGTCTTTTGTTCCCTTTCCTTATTTTCCTGCTCTGGCTGATTGCAGCAGCCAGTTCCTGGGTTTTTGGCTCAGTTTTACCTCTGCTACTTTCTCTTGGAACAAGGCTGGCAGCACCTCTCCTGACATCACCTCGGACCACGCACCTCTTACACAATCCTCTTGGATTTGCAGCCCTGTTATTCCCTGACCTTGGCTAATCTCCTTCCTTTTGCAATACTTCTGAGCACCTTTCCCAGTGGAGGGTTGCAATTAGAGAGGCAAGTATAGAGTTGCATACTTTTCTAGAGGGAGAGCAGGTTTTAGCTGCTTTAATCTAATAGGAAACATCTCCTTCCCTTTCATATGCAGCACTTTCTTGTGGTATGCAGTCATCCACCAGGATTGCTCCCTTCCATTTCTTTCAGCATTTCCCTTTTCGCTGTAGGAAGACCTGTCCCCGGTGATCAAAGGCATCCTACAACTACAGGAGCAGAATGAGGAAACAGGATGCTGGATAAGGGATCAGAAAACCTGCTGGCTAGATCTCTGCAATTAAACATGTCTTGGAGCAAGACTCAAGGAAATGCATATCTATGCTCGCTGCCTCAGTTTCCCTGGTTAGCATGGGGATAATTGCACTTGCTTCCTTTGGGGAATTGCCTTGACCTCTGTACACTAAATTTACTTTCCACATTAGTTCTGTCATTAGAGCAACTGGCTCAGCGAGACAAGTAAGCGAGAAAAGCAAATACCAGAGTTAGAGGTAAGCTGTGCATCTTGCTCCTTCCTTGTGTTCGAACCCTCCTTCCAGACTGGGCAACTCAGAAGGTGTCTTGATCCCTCAGCTGAGCGGGTGGCAGTGCCCTCCTGTCCAGGGTAGAGGGCTGCAGTGCCTCGTTACCTCCTGGGGAAGACTCAGATGGATTGGCTGTTGCAGATAGCATTCTCCTAAGAGAGTCTGGGACAACCAGGGGATGCACTGAGAAAACAGGAATGCTCTTGCTGCAGAGGAACAGTATTGGCAGCAGGCAAAGATGAAAGAAAACCGACAGGTCAGAAGCCCTAATCATAGCTGTAGCTTGGAGGGTGATTGGTTATGTATCTGGGTAAGCCAAAAACAGAAAAGGGAGAGGAAGACCTGCCAGGTTAGAAAGAGCTGCTTTTTGTGGGGCTGAAGCGAGTATCAAAGGCCCCAAGCCCGCAAGGGGGAGCCTCGATGAAGTCATTTGCTGCACTGCTGATGAGATCAGCTCTAGACTGGAACAGATCCACTATTGATACAGTGCACTCAGGATTCAGGTGTTGAGAGAGACACTTGAAAAGGTGAACAGATTCGCCTGTTCTCACTCTACTCCTGACTTGCTGTGTTATCACTAGCAGATGGAAGGGGCGTCATTAGAAAGCACAAGTATTGGGGGAAAATGGTTTAAGAGACTGGATTTTGCTGAGATACAGTTTGGCTCTAAAGAACAGCAGGAGGGAAAAGGAGAAGGAGAAAAATCTTATTGCAAAGGCATTTTTCACGGGCATCCAAGCATGATCTGTGCTGAGATCGGTGACATGAAACTAGGCATCCTGAAGCAAATGAGGGAGCCCAGCTGCGGCAAATCCCCAAGCCTGGATGATGAATACATCCCTGCATTGCGGCGACAACGAAGTGTGACTTAGCGAAGCATTTGCCAGCGATGTTTAGCACAGCAGCAGCCCAGGGAGCTCAGAGATGCAGCCGTGTGCAGCTTTTCTTTTACAACGCAGCCCAGGGAGGAGGCATTCCTGCTGCAGGGTGCCCTGGCGCTGAATTCACGTGCTCTCAGTTGTGTGGCTGGGTCAGGTTTGGCAGCTGGTGAGCTTGAATAGATAGGTTTTGGCCCGGGGTTTGAAAATCCCCCATTGCCAGCGATCCTGCTTTGGCTGCAGCTGCCTCAGATTCCCTAGGAAACTTCGTCGCTGGCTTAAGTCCGGGCAGCGAAACAGCAGGAGGAGGCAGTCCGGTGGCTCTCTCTCTCCAGCCTGGCAGCTTGGCCTCTGCCGCTTGGCACCGCAGCCAGCTTCAGTCCCATTTTTGGCAGCAGTGGTGGGGAGCAGCAGGGCGGAGTGAACCAAGTGCCAGGGCATGGTGGACGTGGGATTAGGAATAAAAAGAAAACTGCGACCCAGGAGGAGGAGGGAGACTCAGAGTCTGCATACGCAGATTTCCCGAGGGCGGACCTGGCCTTTCCTTGGCTCCTCTCTGGTCCCTCTGGCTTCGTCTGTCTTAGTAAATGCAACAGGAGCATGGCCAGGCCCGAGCGCTGCCTCGGGATGAAGGCTGATGCTATGTGATTGTTAGCACCCTCCCTGGCGTGGTTTTGGGCTGTGCCAGCTAGCAGTGCTGCAGCGCCCAGGCACGTCTCGGGGACAGGGCGGGCTGGGGACTGTTTCCAACAGAGCCTTGGTGTCGCCGAGCATTTAACCCTGTGGATGGGAGCTGTGCCCTACTTCTTGCTCTCGGGGTCAAGAGCGAAACAGCTACACCCTGTAAGCCCAGGTCCCTCTGAAGGCAAGCTTTTGAAGTGCACTCCCCTGCAGCCTGCATATTTACCCCGTAGTTTTCCACTTTTTCTCTCTCCCAAGATGGGGAAATGTCATGCAACAGGTTGTAGGCGAGTGTGTGGGGTGGGAGTGTGTGCGCCAGACTGAAACTGGGGAACTCTCTGTCTGCTGGGCATGGCTGAACACAGGGTTCTGACTCAGTGTCCTACACTGTGTGCTATGGATCATTGGCTACGTTTGACCTCCTGCCTTGTGGCGTGGGAGAGATGCTATGAGCAAATGTTGCCTGAATGCATGAGGTCATGGGGGTGTGGGGGCCAGCTCCTGGATGCAGGGGATCAGACAGGCCTTGGGTGCACAGACACATTGACTTTGCCCCTCTGACTCTGCTGCCTTGGGCAGGCAGAATGAGGAGCCCATCGTGTTGCCCACGGAGCACACACAACTCTGTCCTGTTTCCCCCTCCACCCCAAACTACATCAGGTTTGAGGACTCACTCAGGGAGCAGAATGGGAGCAAAGTGTCCCCCATTTAATGTGCTGCTGATGGACGAGTCTCCCAGCCAGGAGAAGGATCAGGCACACACCTCTGGGTGCATCCAAACAGCCTCTGCCTTGTCTCTGCTTGGAGGGGCTGTGTTCCAGCGGCACGCTGCTGTTCCCCTCAGCCCAGCGGGCATCTCAAAGGCAGTGTCCACGTTCTGGGTCTCACCACAATCATGCTGCACCTTTGCTGTCCACAATTTGCAGCCCAAGCTCCACTTCTCTGCAAAAGGAGAAGATGCTCCCAGCAGAGGCTGCTCCTCTTTCCACCTCCCTCCTTGCACAAAGCAGCTTTGCATCTTGAGTAGCTCGCTTGCCTGTAGCAGTGCTCTGGCTGAATTTCAGGAGGATGATGCGTGCTGGGAGTCAATGAGGTTAAAAGCAACAGTGTCGTGGCATGGCTTAGCCAGTGGGCTATGAGACCTCTTCCCTCCAGGCATCTTCTAGCTGTCTGCTGCTCCTGCAGCCAGCCAACTGCCTGCCAGTGTCCAGAGCGGGCGCTAGGCACTCTTCAGCTCATCCTGAGCTGGGTCCCTGGGGAGCTGCGTCTCTGCCGGAGCTGTTCAGGAAAGATTCCCACCCCTTTCCTAATGAGACCGAGTGAGTAATAGAGATGTTCCTCAGGGACGGTGTTGTAAGGAGTGCTACGTGCATGTTCGGGACCAGAGAGCAGGTCTCCACTAGCTTTTCCGTGCTGTTGTGCCGTAGACATTGATGCGTGTCCCATCTTGACAGAAGAGATAAGCTATCTGCGTGCTGATGGGAACTTGCCTGGCAGTTGCAGCCACCGGTCCTCCTCACATTGTTCTTATCAGATCTTCTGGCTCGGCAAGTTTGTTTGTTGCATGGTGAACTGCAATGTGTTAGGGGCTATTCAGCTTGGCATATGATAAGATTTGTCTGGTCTGAGTCGTGTTCAAAGCATTTAGTTTGTAATACCCTTTTCCCCTCTCGGAACCAAGCCTTCTCCGTCCAGGAATCTGACTGCAATTAAAGGTGGGTGTCAGCTTCCCTGCTGGGGGGCTCTTGAGGGGAGCAGCACAAAGAAACCAGGGGGCAGCCAGAGAGACACATCCAGGTTCTGGCCTGGGTGTGTTGCCAGTGGTGGGGAAAATGAGGACAGCAGAAAGAGGCATAAACTGGAAGGAAGGGAAAGAGAGCCAGAGAGAACAAACAGTGTAGCATAACCGCTGGGAATGCAAAATAAACATCCACTGTGGTCAAGTGAGGGCTTATGTACTACTGGCTACGTGGGATGGGTCAGAAACAGGAGCAGGGGCTCACAGGAGCAGTCCAGAGGAAGGACAGGGTGTCCATATGGGACTGGTTGGCAAAACAAGGTGTCCTCAAATGCACGGGGTGTCCCTTAGTCCCCAGTGTAGTGCTGGAAAGGGAGACAGGGTGTCCCAGCAAGGCAAAGCAGCTGCCACCTCATTCCCTGCAGTACCATGCAGAGATGAAATATCTCTGGACAGTGCCGTGACCCAGCAGGCTCAGGTGCTGGCTTTGAAAGCTCCTTCACCTGGTGGCAACTCTAAACAAGGCTGTGGCTGTAGCTCCTCACTGGGAACAAGTAATTTAGCACTCCTCATGCTGGTGAGAGTGGAGCTGGGACCTCTGCACTTTGGCTGTCCCTGGAGCTCCTGCAGCAGTTGCAGGTCAGGCTCCCTGTGGCTCGCTCTGAAGGTCCATGGGTTCATGTATTTCTGATGCCCTTCCATCTGGAAGGGTGGAGGAGGGGAAGAACAGGGAAAGTTGGTTGTCTGGTCTTTTCTTAGGTCTCCTTCATATGCCTGCAGTTCCCCTGCAGAAGCCCATTTCCCGCACTGTCAGTCATTTTGGGATTTGGATTCCCTTTTTTTGGCAGCTTTTCTTTCCAATTTCCATCTGGTTTGGTTTTTATCATTTCATTTTGCAAGGCCATCAAAGGGAGTTTGTTCATGCTGATTTTGGAGCAACAGATAGTTTTGACTTGACAACCCCTTCCTCGGCAGACCTCAGCCATGGCCTTAGATGCAGGGTGGGTCACCCTTCAGACCTTCTCAAAGCTGATGGGTGGTAAGGTGGCTTGCTGCTTCCCAGCGGAGATGAGGAGTACTTGGCTTTAGTGACATAAGCATGGGAGAACAGCCCTTTTTATTTTTGCTGTCCTTCTTTCCAGCCCATGAGCTGTTAATGCTTGTGGCTTTACAAAACTTGCTATTTCTCCCTTAGCATTTTTTTCTCTTTCTTTTTTTTTTTTCTTCTTCCCCAGTGGATGAGCCACCCTTGGCATCTTGCCTCGTGCGTGTGACTCAGACAGATTCTGCTTGTCTGAAGAATTCCTGCAAGTCCTCAGAGTTGTCCAACCCGCCTGGGCTCAGCACTGCAGCCTGTGAGAAATGCACTCAAAGGGAGTTGTGCAGTGCCAGCAGCCTTGTTCTCCTTGTGCGGGATGGACCACTGCATGCCAGGACTCGGCAGTCACTCTCGCTGCACGCCCTTGCTGTCCTGTGGGGTTGAATCCGGGATGGCTGCTCAGAGCTCAATGGAGGGAGGTCCCCGTGGACCTTTTGTGTATGGCGCAATGCTACATTTCTTTTTTGCTTATTCGAGTTCCAGCCAGCTGGCTTCACGCTGTCTTTGTTGTGGGAAATGGTCCCCTTGAAGTCAGGGGAGTTGGGCTTCGGGCATCTCGGAAGTTCCCTGGCTTCCACTGTTGGAAGGCTTCCGTTCATTTTGAATGTCTCTGGTTTTGGGACTTAATTGGACCCACCCAAGGGCTAATTTTTTTCAGAGGCAACAAATGCCTCAGTACCTCCTACTGATAGTAGATGGTGTGGTGAGAGGTCAGCATCTCTGATACTCAAGCTGCATTAGCCAGGGGAGCCCAGATTTCTATTAGCTTCTAGGACAGGTTTGCGAAGCTGGATGTTTTTATTTATTTATTTTTTAAAATCTGTCCACAGGATCTTTAAGATGAGAATCTAAACAAGAAGAGGGTTTTTTGGATGTGAACTTGGGTATCTGTGCCTTAATTTCCCCATGTGCAAGATGAGGTGGCTGCCATCTTCCTTAATGGTAAGATAAAGCTGTTGGAGATCTTAATCTTTTGGTGCAAGATGCAAGTGGAGCATAAGACCTCATGAAGCTGATCCTTGGTGGGGAGCTTTTTGGAAGATCTTTTTCCCATTAAGCTAATAATATCTCATCCAGCACTTCTGGGTAAAGCTGGGAGATCCCAAAAGTCCAGGAGAGGGGGAAGCCATGAGTCTTCTATACATCTTTTCTTTGCCAGTGGGGAAGCTTTCAACACAAGTGCATTTTTATCTCCAGACGTGTTTTTGAAAGCCTTTCCCACAACTCACATTCCTGGCATGTCCTCATGAAGGAAAGAATTAGAGAAATGAAGGCTGGAAACGGAACTGGGTGGCATGTAATCAGTTCTCTGACCTCCTTTCCCAACCCTCTGCCAGTTTGGATCATTCTCCTGCCCCTCAGGCAAGCTGGGGACCCATAAGACATGACTCATTTGGCTGCTTGAGTTGATGAAATGGCCCTGATGCCTTACGAGCCAGCTTCCTTGCATGTGAACTACCTTCCTCCCCTCTCTGTGCACAACTTGTACCACACAAAATTGTTGCCACAGACTTCAGAGCTGCTCAAGAAAGATGTCCCCTGCAAAGGTATAAGGACATAACTTGGCCCTGGAAATGGAAACCATCCATTAGAGTGCATTTGAGCTCTCATGGAGATGGGAGATGCCAGTCACTGTGACACCACTGCCTGTAGGGAGAGAGATGGAATCTGAGGCTACACCCCTTCCCTGGCTCTTCATCTGATCCACTGCTTGATGCAGGTTCCCTCCTTCCCTGCTGCCCCAAGCCCTGAAGAAAGGTGTTGGGATTTTTTCCACAGTTCAGCTCTTCAGCTAGCTTTGTCCTTCCTCCTCCTTATTCCCCACATCCTAAGGAAGAGAAATTGCACTCTACAGGTGAAGGGGAGTGATGCTGGTGGAGAGCCTACTGGACAATGATGGTCTGTAATCCCTTGCGCCCAGATTCAGAGCGTGGATACTATTTCCATATTTGACATAGAGGCTCCAGATGACATGCTGTCAGGGACCTGGGGCATGAAGGGTGGCAAGGGATTATAGCTCCAGTCTTTTGTTCCTTTCCATTTTAGTTGATCTGAATGTGGAGATTTCAATGCGGTTCCTAGAGGAACCATCCCACTCTGGTTAACCTCTTAGGTAGGAGGTTAGTGCTCATGGGCACTAGGTTCCTTGTGTTCATCACTGCCTTGGCTTCTCCTGCATCTTCCAGACAATCCTCTCCTGTACACACCCTGCAGATCCACAGACCTGCTTATCCAGTCTCCTGCTTACCTCAGTCTTTGGCTGAGGTAAGTACATTTTGTTCTCTCAGTCCTCCTCCGTTAGGAAGCTGGCTAGCTTTCAGAGCTTAGGGATCAGTTGGGTGAAGGTTGCAGCATTATCTGCTGAGAGCAAACCAACACCTCTTGACTAAAGGGGAAACCGGTCCTGTCAAACCCATCTGGGAATTTTTGTGACTGGCAGGTGGAGGACTGAGCAGCTCCATCTTCTTGGTCCTGTCCTGAGCCCTGGCCTCTGAAAATCCAGAGCTCGGCTTGAAGTCCGCCCCACAGCCCTCTAAGACAGGAGTCATTCCCCTCTAGGCCTTATAAAAGGGGGAAACCAAGGCAGAAACGTGGTTTAATTGCGACTGCCAGGAGGAACTGCAATCAGGGCCCAGATGAGGTCAGAGAACACAGTTTAAATCAGGTCACCACACGATATTTATTGTGTGTTTTTCTTTTTTCTTTACTCCCGCACTGAAATCCTTCCCCAGAGGCTATTCAAGGAAATAAATAGCCAGTGGAAAGGGACAATAGCTTGCTGTGGAGTACAAATTATATGAAGCAGTAGGAAATAATAGCAGAGTGAGCAGCTGCTACTCCGAGAAAGAATGCATGGTCGGTCTCTCCCGTTCCTTTTGCCTTGAGAGGACGCTGATGCCTGGTTCATGGCACAGGCTCCCTGGTGCTTTCAGTGCAAAATGGGACAGGCGCCTTTTCCCCTCTGCAGCATCCTCCTCTGCTTCCTTGGTGTCTAATTAGCGCGAAGCTGAAACCACAGCCTTCTGTGAGCATGCTAAGGGGATCTCTCGCCTCTTCTTGCAGATGTGGGGGCAGTGGCACATGCATCCTCACACCTGACGTGGCCACCTTGCTTTTCCCTCTCTCCCTCTTTCCTTCTGGGCTGAGCATCACATCTGTTGATGATCCATGTCACTCCTGCAAGGGACTGTTCATAGCTTATGTCATCTAGAGAGGAGGTGTTGGCTGCCCTCTCCTCTGAGCACCTTGGACTCTTCCTCAGAGCACCGTTGGGAGGGATGGTGGGGAGCATTTTGGTGTGCTGGTGTGGATTTTGGTGGCTGCCCCTGGCACAGAAGGCCCTGAGAAACCTCTCACAGCTGGGGTGGTTGGGCTACATTGGCCGGGAAGCAGGGAAGTCTGTGGGTTTCCTCAGGACTTCACACCTAGCTGGCTTATCTCCTGCCTGAATAAGAAAACAAAATAAATACCGCTGCCAGCAATGATGCTGCCGAGAATCTTGGCAGCCTTCTGGAGAGGGTGGCATTCAGTCTGTTCTTAACAGCTGTGTGGGTGCCCTGTGGTAGAGGTGGCAGCTCTGGGCTATGGTACACGAGGTGCTGCTGTCTGGAGCCACCCTGAGGGTCCTGAGATCCCATGGGTGCTCCTAGTGGCCTGAGATCTCCCCAGTACTAGAAGGAAGGTCGGGAACGACTATTAGCCTCAAAACCTACCTTATAGGACTGCTGTAAATGAAGCTGCCACGTTTCGTGTGGTGGAAGCACTCTGTAGAGCCCTGCCACCCTTCTGTCTGAAAGCCCACTTGGTTGTGTTGGTCTCTTTCTTCCCTAAAATATAGTGGGGGTTTTTGTTTTACTCATGCAAAATTGCAGGCCTACCTGCTCCCCATTGGAAGCTCAGCTTGCACCCAGGACACGGCCACCATCTTCTCACCAGTGAATGCTTGTTGGGTCTCTGCTGTTCCAAGGCACCCTCTGGGAACGCAGCAAAGCCTCCTCCGGTGCCAGCAGTGTGACCATGGGCATCCCACACCAGTACAGGCCAACTGCCCTCCAACCAGGATGAGCATCTATATGGGGCCCTGGAGAGGCACTCACAGGCAGGTACCCTATTATAGGATTGTCTCTCTGGGGGTGAGCGTTCCTGGATCCCTTGCACTGGTGGCTGCCAGCTTCCACAACCATTGTTTATATTTTCCTCACTGCACAGACCCTCCACCTCCTTTGCAGATGCCCTTTAGCCGGATTTCCTCTTTCTTTGGGATTTACGTTCCCATCATATCACTGTTTCCTCAGGCTTTCTGCTTTGCAGTGGCTGCAGGGAAGTACCAACCTGCCCCCCCTTCACCGTCCCTTCATCATCCCAATTGAAACCTCCAATTCCCCCCATCTTCTGGGGTTCGTAAAGTCTCAAACCCATCCTATGTGGGTAGCACATCCCCCTGCATGAGAGAGGCCATCTGCACAGGGCTGGTGTCTGACCATGTGGAGGCTCAGCTCTGCAGACGAAGGAAGTCGCCAGCGCTGGCAGAGTTGCTGCCTGGCTTCCCACTATTGTTCCCAGTGGCAAATAAAAGGGGGGTGAACGCCCCTGCTGAGCATTGTAGGAGGGGGGTTAATGTTATCTCGATATGATCTCACGGCCCCTCTCTGAGCAGCTCGTGCCTCTTTCCTGCCTGTCTTCCCTCCCTGCATGTTCTCACATCCGTGGTACTTGCAGCTCCGCACATAACTCTATGGTTGGTCTTCCCCGTCCCTCAGACACATGCTGCTCTCCCTCCTGGGCAGCCTCACGCTCCACTGATGGGATAGGTGGATAAATCCTGGTGAGAGCGATGTTTCTGTCTGCTCCACTCTGGCCTGTGTGGGAACTGGAGTGAAAGCTCCTCTACATTTTTGGTCTAGTTCCTGGGTCTTGTCTCTGCCGCGATGTTCCTGTGTCGCTTTGGCCAGCTGTGTAGGACAGGATTTTTCTGCCCAAGTTTAGGGTCTGTCTTGGGATGTGATCTCTTGAGCACTAGAATTGTTTGTTTCTCCCCGCTGGCTTAAAATAAGTTCAGGTAACTAACCCTGGTGGTGGCTATACAAGCAGTGTCTTTGTCCTGCCCTTGTCCCTGCAAAGGGACAACATGAGGTGCTGGAAAGAGAAACCTCTCATAGCCAGTGGGATGCTCCAGTATTTTGGGAGTGGGGGTCTGGGCTCTGCATTCTCTCTGGGAAGGCTGCAGGGGAGCAGGGTGGCATGAAGGTGTGTGTGGGTGGGACACAGCAGCGTGATGGGAAACAGACCCAATGCCAGAAACCACCATCCCCAGCACCTGCTCCTGCTGGCTCCACGCTTGGCCCGGGGAGGTTTCACCAACAGCTTGAGTGACCTCAACAGCAAACAAATTTCCCAAGCCTGCTGGGCTTTATGACCCCTGCTAATAGGAAACACCTCCGGGGAAGGAGTGCTTGTCAGCACTTACCTTTGCTTGCTTCAGGAGTTTTGGGGAAGGGCAGAAGCTGTCTTCCAGCTGGCTGTGCAGCAGCAGGATGACTGCACTCAGCTCTCTGCAGGGCTTGGGAGGGGGGCTGAGGGACCTCAAGTCTCCTGAGCCTTGGCCTCCCCCCCCTCTTACTTTCCCACTGGCTTCTAGAGTCTGGCAAAACACCACCAATTTGTTTAACCAAATCTGGGACAGGGTTTACTGACTTGTAGCTCTTACCTGGGAATAAGACAGCAGGGGTGATGTTCCTTTGTGAGGACAACATTCCTGTGTCTCAGGATCAGGGAGGATGGGGCTATTGAACCTGCTGGGCATGGCTCCTCAAACTAAAAGGTTTGGGTCTTGATGGAGCTTGGGTGGGAGGTTGCAGAGAGCTCCCATGGATTGTTAGTGCAATCCATGCAGCTGGGGCTGAATCTAGAGCCACGAAAAGGGAAGGAGCCGGGATGCTTTTTCTGGCCAAGCTGTTACATACAGAAAAGAAATGAACATGGTGGTCACACCTCTGTGTCCAGCTGGGGAGATGCTTGTCCTATGCAGTGGCTGGAGTAGCACCACCAAGGGCTGTGTGTGGTGGTCCCTTCACAGGGAGCCCACTGAGAAGGCTGGGAATTGGTTAAATCTCCTGAAGTCCCAAATGAGAGGAAATGTACATAGGGAAGCTGTTTCTTTGGATCAAAGTCTCCTGGCTTAACAGCAGTTGGTGGAGCCTTGTGGAGGTGGGCATGCTGTTAATGTGTAAGCCACAAGGAAGTGTAGGGATGTAAGGTCCTCTGTGTGAAGCATTTCTGAGCTAAACTGCTGGTGGCTCCCTGCCTGGTTACTTTGCTCTCTGAAGAAGATGGCTGCTGTAAGGGCTCCTGCTCCTGTTCTCTGTCACCCGGGGTCTGGTCTGCTCAGCAAGGCTGAGCAAGGGACCAGCAAGCTGCAGCCACCTCCGCTCTCATCACTTGCATTTCTTGGGCTGCGGGCAGTGCTGCCCACCGTACCCTGGATGGTGTCCCTCTGCTCTAACCCTCTTTGTACGTCTGCTCTCAAGCTCTCTGTTCCTTCTGCTGAGGACAAGCCTGTTTTCAGCTCCCTTCTCTCTCTGATGTCTTTTCTCGCTTGCTGGCATCACACGGCCCATTCTTCCCTCACTGAATGAGGAGCCCATGCAAGACCTCCAGCACGGAAGGTTTTAGGCCATGAGAGAAACACCAGCTGAGAGCAGTAGATGTTCTCCTGGCTGGGACACCTTCTCTGAGCAGCACCGTCTCACTTGCAGTGGCAGGGGAGGAATGGCTGAAGGAGCCCCCCAGACTATTTTTCTCTCTGCCTTAGGAAAAATTTGAAATCTTCAACCTGGATATGAAGACTGGGGACACCCTGAAGGTCAAGGGCAAGGTATCTGATGATGCTGATGGGTAAGTACAAATAAACCACCTTGACTTGCCAGGACTGAAGGTGGGCTGCAGAGGGAGGTGGTTTTCCAAGGTCGCCAGGTACAAAAAGCTTGAGCGCAGCTCAGTATGAGGGGAGCCCCTATGCCACCACTGTGCAAACCCTCTTGGTTCCTGAGCAGCATGAGGAAACAGGAGGCATTGAGCACCTGCAATGCTGATAGAAGAATTGGGTGCAGAGCCTTGTGTTGGATCTCAGGTCTTCCAAGACCCTGTCCTGCCTAAACAACTCATCTTCCTCCTGTTCACCCACAGCTTCAGCATCAATCTTGGCTGCAAGTCCTCAGATTTGGCACTTCACTTCAATCCCCGCTTCAATGAGTCTGTCATTGTCTGCAACTCCAGGTGCTCCAATGCCTGGCAGGCAGAGCATCGTGAGAACCACCTCTGTTTCTCCAAGGGCTCCACTGTCAAGGTGAAGGGGCTGTGCCAGCATGGGGTTGCAGGGTGTGTGTGTGGTGGGGAGAAGCCCCTCGTTAGAAGATTCCTGTACCCTAGTCCTCCCAGTCCCATCCGATGCCTCCTGCTCCCTCCCAATAGCCCCTCAGTCTCATCCTCTGGGGTTTTGGTCCTGATTGCCATTTCCACTCCTCCTTCAAAACCCCAGTGCTTCCTCTGGGAACTTTGCATGAGCCCTGTCTGTCTCAGCCTTTGTAAGTGCTTCCTGTCCCCCATACCTGCCCTCTGAGCACTCTGGGGGCACGTATGAGGGTAAAAGAGGTCTCCAAGAAGCAGGATCTTGCTGCTCTCTACCCGATTTCTCTCCCTAATTCCCTCCTATGCAAACACAGGCTTTAAGGCAACCCAGGGTTGGGAGCAACGTCCAAAAACCTCTCCCTTAGCTCTTCTGTCCTCACCACTCCTGGATCCATACTGCCAATCTGTCTTCCCTCTCCTCCTGTCAGGGATGCTGTCCTAATTGCCATCTCACTCTATCTGTTGTCCTGAGGTGTTAACAGGGCTGCATTTAGGAACAGTCCTATTCTTATTGCTGTGGAGAGGAAGCTTGTTTCCTCAGTCATGGCTGACTCTGGGGGAAGAGGTGGTGAGGTGATAGCTCTGGGGAACGATCCCTTTAATTTGTGACGATCAGCGATGCATTCTCATCCTGTCTGCTTGTGTGTGTTTAGCAGCGAAACTCCTTTTTCCAGGTCCTGGTGAGCTGCTGAGGGCATTGGGGTGTTGGGTTTATTCTGCCTTTTTCAGAGCAGATCTAAGCCAAGTGGTGTATAAAGACACACTTGCGTTTACCTGTTCTGAGTTAACAACTCGAGTAGCTGAAAGGGACCCAGGAGAAATCCTGCCCCCAGGTCATAGTCTAGATACCAGCTCAGACCCTTGATATCAACTGGTCATTTCCTGCATCACCCTCAGCTCAACCCCCAGCACCTTGCTTAAGGCTATCAGGACCAGGTCTGACCCTCATGTGTAACAATCAGGCCTTTCACCTGGATGCTCACCTCCTAATCTCCTCCTTGTCCCCAATTCCTGCCGTTCCTCCCCTCTCTTCTCCCAGATCACCATTGAACTGCTGTCAGACAAATTCCGGGTGAAACTACCAGATGGGCATGAAGTGGAGTTCCCTAACCGGCACTGCTACGACAAGATCAGCTACATGAGTGTCAAGGGAGGCTTCAGGGTCATCTCCTTCAAGCTGGACTGATGGACACTGCTTCCTTTCTAATAAAAACCCAAGCAGTGGAAGTCTGCTTGCTCCAGCTGCTCTGGGTTCTGTGAGATCTCTGGCTCTGTGGCTTTGTGTGAGACACCCACAAAGCCCAAGGCTTTTCCAGCAACAGGAAAGGAACCCTTGTTGGATGGAAATAGCTCTCAGATAACGCCAGGTGCTTTTCCAGGTCAGACCAGGATGGGGTGTGAAACAGATAGTATATAAGGGCAATACAGGCTATAGGTGGGGTTCAGAAGGAGGAGGACACTATGTGATTTCTTGGGGAATGGTTGTGTAATCTCTTCACAATGCACCATTTCTTCCTGCACCTGAGTTTTTGGGAGGTAGGGAAGGGAACAAAGACATTGATTGGGAAGGAGGGAAGGGAACAAAGGCATTGACGTGACTGATGTGGCATTTGGTGCCACAAAAGCGCATAATTAAATGTTAGGGTTGAGAACCTCAGGGCATGGGTTTGACAGGTTCCTCTTGGCTGCTCTTGAAGCCAGTGGGCAGGAGGAAGGGGTGCCTTGCCCTCCCACAGGAGCAGTACCATGGGGAGTGGTGGCACGGGAAGGGAACACAGGTGTGCCCCTGAGCCAGCATTCCTGCTATCGATAAGGAGTTGTCTCTTCCAACTTTCCCCCTTATCTCACCTCACTTATCTGCTGGCACATTCCAGCCGGGTTACCCATTACTCCGACATTTCCACACCTAACCCTACTCAGTGAAAGTGAGGCAGGAGAAGGCAGTGGGAAGGGAGGACAGGTTTGGGCTGGGTTACGTGGCACAGCACCTCCCAGTCTGTGTCCCTTGCACGGGACTACAGGCAATTAGTGCTGATTATCTGATGCCGCAGCTCTAATTAAAAAGTGTCTCGCCAGCCTTAATGAGACTAATGTATGACAGCAAACATCGGGGCACTTCAGGCTGGCTGGGAGGAGAGCAGAGCAGAAGAGCATCTTATGAGGAGCCTGGTCCAAGGCAAGGTGGCAGCGCCCCTGTCCATCCTCTCCACCTCCTCGCTGCCCAACCTGCAGGACTCGAAGCTACCTGAGTACATGGGCAGAAGATGTCTGGTGGGCTGGGAGGGCTGCAGCCAAACCAGCTTTGCTGGTCTGCTTCAGGCTGCAAATGAATTGTTGCCGGGCTGGAGAGGAAGCTTTGCACCCTCTGCCTGCTACGCAGGGCTGGGTGGGTAGGAGGTTGCTTTGTGTGTTAGCCATGGCGAGTGGCAAAGTACCAGGCTAGTTAATCCAGGATCCCAGAGGTGCTGGAAAATCCTGCTGAGAGTGCAGAGGATGGGATTTGGTGGCTGCAGCACCGACAGACATAGCAAGGAAGGTGATAAGGTTGCTGCAGCTGAGGGGAGGCACCAGAGGAGAAGTTAGTATCAAAACTGCTTTAATAAGGACAATAATAAGTGCATGGGATACAGAGTGGAGGCAGAAGGGATGTTCCACGAATGTGGGTCTTTGGTCTGGAGCTTGTGTTATGGTCTGGGAAGCAGAGGAGGAGGGGAGCTCATCCTGAGAGCCAGAGCGCCCACTTCGGAGGGTGCAGGGGTAATAAGGCTGATCTTGCTGGGTGCCAGTGGCCAGAGTTGGGGACTCCTTTGAAGCTGCTGCCTGCCCCAGCTTGCTGCTGCTGGATGGCACGAGGCAGCCACCCAGGCAGGCTGGGGGAGATGGGTTTGCCCATAACCTCAATGGCCTGACTGCGAGTGGCACACCCACGTACAACACGCGTGCACGCCAGAGCCTCTTTATTCTGCTCTGAAGCTCTCCCTGCCAGAAACAGCTGGTCATGCGGCGGGTGAGCTGTGTGGGAGCAGAGCCCTGCGGCCATGGCCCAGCATCTCCCCCTGCTGCACACCCCCTCCTGTCCTGGAGAACAAGGGGGTTCCTGTGAGGGTCCCTCCAGTGACCTCAGCTCCAGAGCATCTTGGCTCCACGCTGTGGCACAAAGATGCTTCTGTGAGGGCCAGTTTGCATGCAGGGCAGCGTGGGGGGCAGCTCGTTCCAGGGTGGCCGCGTCGCCCAGGGCTGCTCAGCGAGGGGTATTAGCCATCCTCCACGCATACTCCTGGGAAGGGGCATGCTGGAAGAAGGGGTGCAGGCGTGGGGAATGGGGAGAGGGAGCGAGGATAGAGATGAGGTGGCGCAGACCGAGCAGCTGCAGAGTGGGAGTCTTCTTGTTCTGAGGCGGGAGGAAAGGAAGGAATTTCTAGGGCCCGAACTGCAGAATTTGGTGACCTGACAACCTCGCCTCTGCCTCCAGCCAGCCAAGAAGTTTCTCCCCTCCCTGCTGCGAAGAGGCAGGGGTCAGAAAAGGAGCGGTCCTAAGTGACACTCAGCAGCAGGAGGCAAGCTGAATGATCCCTGTGATTATCTCTGTGCGTGCTGTCACCTCCTGAACGCTGAGCTTATGGCATTTTGGGGGGGGAGGGGAAAAGAGAAAGCTCAGCTCTGTGGGGTTTGCCTGCTGCTTGAGCCCCCAGCTGCCCTCCCCAGGTAGAGAGATGTGCCATACGGGAGGGTCTCACACCAGCTGGAGCCGGGGAGACCCCTCATCCCCTATGTGCCATAGCTGTTGGTGGGAATATCTCCAGGAGGGCACCCGTGCCAGCAGAGGGTGGCTGGGGGAGCTTCAGTGGGAGGACTGGGCATGTCCCCGGACATGCTGGCAGGGCCAGGCTGAGGGATGGGAGAGAGGGCACCGGGGAGAATGGGATGGGGTAGGAAGGGGTTTGGGGTTTCTTTGGCACATGGGAATGTCCCTTTGGTGTCTAATGGCACCGAGGCCGGGAAAGGGCTGTGATGCCTGGCGTTACAATGCACAGCCTTCACCTGGACCCCCGCAGTGGCCTGGCCCAGCCCCGGGGATCCCCCCGGGAGGTGGGCTCTCCTGCCACCCACTGCCCCCCAGTGCTCCCAGCTTGGCAAGGAGGTTGCCTGCTGGGTCCACCGGTGATGCTGGCGCCTGAGGGTGGGGGACAGGGAGGAGGGCGAAGACCACGGCACCAGTGCCTCTGGTGGGGGGCTGTGATGGGAGGGATGGCCGTTCACACCTTGACTTCATCATCTTCCTCATCATCAGCATACTCAAAGGAATTGCTGCACCCGCCCCGGGCACCAGCATACCCCTCCTGTGGGCTGGAGAGCTTGGCCTCCTCCTCCTCCTCTCCTTGGTTCCAGGTGGCCTCGGGGGACTGCCTGTCCCCTGTCACTTGCGACCGCCACGAGCTTCTGCTGGGGCTCTCCCACAGGGTCTGTGTCTGGGCCTGCCAGGGACCCTCCCCCTTCTCTGAGCTCCGTGGGGTGCTGGTCCCACCATAATGGCGGGCCAGGACCTGGGCTGCCCGGTCAAACTCTCCCGCCTCGATGGTGCAGTCATTCCAGTGCCCCTGCCACGGGGTCCCTCTAGGCACTGCCTCTGGCCCCGAAGCCCAGGCAGAGTCATCTCCAGCACCCCCGATGGCGTGTGCCTCTCCGTTGGCATGGACTGACAGTCCCGGCAGCGAGCTGGCCCCCGACAGGCTGCTCTGCCCAGAGCGGTCCCAGAAGCTGGACATTGCCTTGTCCTCTCCATGGGATGCACCCGATTTTGGAGGGGCCCCATCCTTGTTCCCCTCACCACACAGGAGGTCTTGGCCATCTTCTCCTGCCTCGCTCCCATTGGTTTCAGAGAAGCTTATCACCTGGAGGAGCTCGCTCATCAGGGAGGGTCCCAGGTCCAAGCGGAAGGAGAGCAGGGAGTCCGAGCGATTCAGCTCTTCTTCCCCAGGGAAGGCACCCTCTTGGGCCTTTTCCAAGCGGGGGACACGAGGGATGGTGCAAAACCCAGACTCCAGCCCTGCAAAGGCAGAAGAGATGCCTGGTGAGGGGGAGCACGGTTAGGTGGGAGGAAACCTGCCTTACAGCTGCAGAAGACAAGGGACACCGCCACTGAAGTGGGAAAGGTCACACTCCCATCAGAGGCACTGGCCTCTAAAGAACAGGCCAGTGTCTGTGTGGACATCTCCAAGGCCCAGAGTTACAGCAGAGGGTCTCCAGGTGGGCTCTGGGCATGGTAAGATGCTGGTGGGGGCTGAGCCAGGCAGATGGGACCAGGAGATGGCAGCATTGCCTCAGCTTGCCTTTCCCTCTGAGCCCAGCCACCTCCCCCGGTTGCTGCAGGCTCCCCGGATTCCCCCTTCCCCGAAACGCTCTGCTCCAGACTTCCCTGGGGAAAAGCTGAGCCACAGCCCAGTGCTGTGAAGCTGGAGAAGAGTCACTCAGCTGACCCGTCCTGTCCTTCCCCAAAGGTCCCTCCTGGACCCTGGCCAGCAGGGAGGGATCTGGGTCCAATGGAGAAGGGGATGGGGCAGATGGAGTCCCTTGAGGACCACATGGAGGTGGAGGGGTTGGGACGGGGTTGGGGTATCTGCATGGAGGTGGGGAAGGCCGTGCCATAGGTCCCCTTGACCTTGCTATCTTGGCGTGGGCATTGCCCCCCTGTCCCAGCACCCTCTTGGCTTCTTCAAGGAGGCTGCTGATGGGGAAGCCATAGGGCCGGGGGGAAATGGGGGGCACCCCCTTACAGACTGCTTCACACGGGTTGCCAGCTGTGTAGTGCTGTGGGGGGTGGGACAGGTGGAGAAGCCATCCCTGCCCCACTTTGGAGGGTACCCTGGGAGAAGACCCTCCAAGGGCAGGAGGAAAGACAACACTTGAAAGCAAGGTTAGGGTTATCTCCTCACAGGGACTTTTAAATATCCTGTCTCTGCTGAGAGCCTAAAGTCCCTCCATGAGGCACAGAGGAACGGAGAGGGGTTGCAGAGGATGTGCTGTGCCCGGATGCCTGCCCCTGCCCTGCGCTTCACTCACCATAGGCCTGGTGCGTTTTGGAGAAGCTGTTGGAGGCACTTTTGAAGGAGAACTTGCTGGTCAAGCCCCGGCCACTGCTGCCATCGTACATCCCCTCATTGAGCTGTGGCAGCGAGACGGCGTTCTTGATGATGGGCGAGATGGCTGGGGGGGCGGGCGATGCCCCCGCTTGGCCCCCACTGCCCCGGCTCCTCAGTGGCGTCCGGCGGACATGCCGCAGTGTCCGGGCGAAGAAGTTGTTGGCTTTGGCTGTGTCGGCCCCACCGTGGTTGCTGAGGAAGGAGGTGTCCCCGAAGACATCGCCCCCGCGCCCCACGTGCATGGTGTGCCGAAAGTCCCCCAGCGGCGGGCTGATCATGTCCGGTGTCAGCTCCGACTTCAGCCGCCGCTTCCCATGGGAGCCTGACACCCAGCTGAGCACTGGCAGCTTCCCCAGGCTCATGTTGCACCCCTCACTTCACCCCTGCCCCTGCAAAAGCCCCCAAAACCAGCCCTCGATGGGCTTCCAACGCTGGGGTGGTCTGTCACATCCCTGGCCTCCCCATGACTCCTGCTCCGATGCTCTCAAGGGAATGGCTCACGTCACCACCTTGGCTTTCAGCGGGTGGGAGCGGTGCCCGTCCCCCTGCTTCCTTGCACTATGTTGTGCTCATGGAATCACCCGTAGTGGGCACGTCCCCGGTGGTGAGGATGGTGACAGCGCAGAGGTGTCCTCAGGGGGTGTCTGTGGTCACCCCCGGTGCTGCGGTGGCCGCTGGAAGCTGCTTCTGGCCGTGGGTTTAGGGGTTAATCCACCGTCTTCTGCTGCCACTGGGTGAGCAGGAGCCGGTCACAGATGGGGCAGGGGGTGACGGGAGCTTGGGGTGGACTGGCAGGGTGAGCACCTCGGTCCCCTCGTTGGCCACCTAATCAAGACAACAGGAATGGTGAAGACCTCAGAGAGCATTTTCCCGACCATGCTGGCTGTATCCCCAGGACTGGCTGGGGAGGTTAAAGGCAATGGTGGGCAGGTTGCTACTGGCTGTCCCCCTCGCCTGACCCTCCTCTTGTGGAGGAAGAAAAAGGCTTTCCCCCCAAAACGCGTGCTTTCCCTCACTCCTCTGACCTCCCTTGGTGTGCCTCGGTTTCCCCTACCTGCAAAGCAGCTTTGCCAGACCCATGCTGCGACCTGGTACAAGGATTTCCCTCCCAGGCAGCACCTCCTCCCGGAGTGGTGCCCTGCCCGGCTGTCCGGGCTCCTGGGGCGAAAAACCTCTCCCTTCTTTTTGCTATTCAGATGAACCCTTGGGGAAAGGGTGAGGCCTAGGGACTGCGTGCTTCTCGAGGAGGAGGGGCAGCGGGGAGGGAAAAATGCAATATTTATATATTGGTTTGTTTGTCCTCCCCTGGCTGAGTCCCCAGGCGCTGAGCAGACACGTTGGAGCAGCAGGGAGCTGGGGGTGTGGGGAGGGCAGCTGCTTTGCTGGCAGGGGAAACTGAGGCATGCCAAGGGAGGTGATGGCTTGAGGTTGGAGGAGAAGGTGGGATGGGTCCCTGTACTCAGGCGGGTCCCAGAGGCACTGGAGTGCAGTGAGGAGACAGCGGCTGGGCACGCAATGGCAAGATGATGACCGCCCCGGTCAGTGGGGAGGACACTCAGATCAGCAGATCTGCCATGGGGGTGTATGGCGAGAGGTAGAAGGCGGGTTGGGGAAAGGAGAGGATTCGGGGAGCGGGGCACTTCAGAGCATCAGTGGTCTGGGTGCCCGCCTGGGGACATGTCTCTCCCTGGGCTCAGTCCCCGCTCAGGGGCCGGGGGACCAGAATGGAGCTGGGTCGTTCAGCTGGGCTGGTTGCAGAGGGCAGCATGCCAAAAGGCAATGCAGAAGCCTCACATCCCTCACTCCTGGCGTGCTGGGACCCCCATCACTGCATGGCTCTCCCCGCTGCTGCCCCCCTCCCTTGCCTGTCCCCAGGTCACCTCGGAGCAGGCAGGCGGTGCCAGGGAGGCAAATCCTCTGGCAAGGGGGAGCCCTGGGCATGGAGCTGCTCTCGTGGTTGGCTACACGTGTTTTTGCCTTGCCCTGGCCATGTTTGCTCACCCAGGGCCCCTCTTATCTACCAGGGGTTAATGCCTGGGGAAGGGAAAACAAACCTCCCTCGAGGTTCCCAGCACCATTGGCTGCCTTCTGGGGTGGCAGTGGCCGGTGGCAGCTGGGACAGTGGCAGGTTGGCTTCCTGCTGGCCCCAGCTCCCTGGCTCATGCTGCCCAGGTCTGCCTCCTGCTCATGGAGGCCGTGTGATGCTGCCTTGCAGCTGGGATGGGCCAGGCACATGGCAGATTTGGGGTGGGAGGACCACTGGGTGGGAGGAAAACCGGGGAGCAATTTCCCCTCTCTGGCAGAAGCCCACCCATAGGCACTGGGTCAGGGCTCTCCTGGGACACAAGGAAAGCCACCAAGGTGGTCCCTGCTGCACAATGGGGGTCTCGGGGCCCAAAGTGGGGCCTGTGCCCTTCAGCAGTGGTGACCACACGACATGGGGCACGTGTTGCACTGGACGGGGCTAATCTGAGGGGTGGACTCCCCACTGCCCACCCCTCCCCCCAGGTCCCCAGCACAGCATTGCAGCCCTGCAGACCCCTGCGGGGGACCAGGGTTTGCATCACCCCGGGGGTGAGATGGGGAGGCGAGGGAAAAGGGGATGCAGAAGAAGAGCATCCCCCTGCTCCCTGCGTGGAGAACTGGCAGCTGGCAGCCAGGAGGAGGAGTGTTTCCCTTTCCTTGTCCCTTGGCCACCATGGGGATGCAAGCCAGCACCTCCTGGCCCCTGGCTCTCCCTGCCTGCTGGCAGGCAGCAGGCGCTGGGAGAGGAGGGAGGGAGGGAGGAAGGGAGGGAGGGAAGCAGCTGGTGCCCAGCCCTACCTGGATGGCAGGTTTCTGGCAGGCCTGTTGGGCTTTCTCTCCCTCCAATCTCCCCCTTTTTCCTCCTTTCCTCTGCCCCTGGTGCGTCTCCCTGCCAGCTGTGCCCCTTTGAGCCCTCCCCTCTGCCCAAGCGGACTCCTCCATGCCAGGGCAACTCGTGATTCTACGGGCAAAGGTTGACCTGTGCGCTCTCCTTTCCTCCACTGGGCATGGGGGGACCCCCCGCATCTGGCCACCCGTCTGTCCTCCTGCCGCTTCCGTCTGGCAGCCCACCGTGTTCGCCAGCCCCCAGCACAACAAGTCCGCAGCCCATCCTGACCTCCCCTTCCCCGGCTCCCTCCTCACCTCCTCCGGGAAGTCTCCTGCCCTCAAAGACCCACCGCCAGCACCTCCTCCTCCTCCTCCTCCCAGCCTGGCCTCCCCTGTTTCCCCCCTGAGTTCAGCTGGTTTCCACTGGTTTTCCACTCGCCAGGAATGGCCAGAGCTGTTCTGCTTGCTGGGAAGAGCGGAAACCAGAAAGGGGGGGAAAATAATCCAGATGTCTAGTTGGCTGGAGCTGCTGAAAGCAGCCTCTTCCCTCCTCCTCCTCTTCTTACACCACCACCAGCCCCCCCCCCAAGGGGGACATACTCCAAAAGAGGGCGAGGAGATGTTTGGGGTGGTCTCAATAGGGGGAAGAACGGGTGGAAATGGCTGTGGGCAGCTGGGAATTCTTTCCCAGCCCTCCCAAGTGCCGAAAAACCTCCCTTTTCCCCAGAGGAAGGGAGGCAGAGGTTACCCCGTTGGGTCACTTTGTTCTGGGATGGGGAAAGCCGGCAGGGACAGGCTTTTGGGGAAGGGGGAAAGGGGCTCGGCTGACCACACTGGGCCTCTTCCAGCTTCCCTGGAGCAGTGCCGGGCAGTAGGCGGACAAGCCTGAGTTCAACTCCTGTGCCGCCGGCTGCTATATATATATAGTTATATCTCTCTGTCTAACAAGGGTATTTTTCCAAGCAGACACGCCAGGACGTGGAGGGAGACCGGGGCTCCGAAGGCGGGCAGTTTCCAGCCATCCTCTCCCTGCCCTCTTGCCCAAAAGTGCTCCCTTTCTTCCTCCAACCCCCCAAAATCGAGGTGCCTAAGAGCCTGTGGGGTTTTGAGGGGTACCCAGAGCAGGGGTGTGACGGGGGTGCCCCACTGCTTTCCCCTATCCTTGAGACCCCCTCCTCGCCCCCCTTCTCTCCTGCCCCCCCCCCCCCCCCCCCCCAGCCTGTCTCCCCTCTCCTTGCTCCCAATTTCCTTCCTCCCGGTTTCCTGTTGCATTCCTGCTTTCTTCTCCCTTTCTTTTTCACCATCCTCCTTGTCTCCATCGCCTTGCCACCCCTCCCGCTTCTCCCCTCTCCTACCACCCTCTCCACCCTTTTCCTTCTGCTCCTGACCCCCCCCCTCCCACCCCCAGCTCTCCACACAGAGGAATCAAAACTTTCAGGATTTACCTCTTCCGAATCAGGGGTATTATTTTTTTTGCTGTCCTTCAGTCGAAAAGTTGGGAGACGCTCCCCGTGGGCCCCCGTAACTTGCTCCGAGGGTTACCAGCTCTTCGTCCCGCAGCAGGGAGGGGAGAAAAGGGAGGCGTGTGCCCTCCCCCCCCTCTTTTCCCACGGCTGTCCCCCCAAGGCTGGCTCTCCCAGGCTGACGCCCCGATGCCACGGGGAGAGAGAGGGAGCGAAGCTGGCGGGGAGGGGACGTGGGAAGGAGGAGGGCGGGCTGGAGCCCCGCCGAGCCAATCCTCGCCTCGGCAAGGAGACCAGAGAAAATGAGATTTATTCCAACTATCCAGGACAGAAAACTTCAGGAACTTCTGTGCCGCTCCCCCCCCTTCCTCCCCGCTTCCCCAGTGCCATTTCCCGTCCTCCAGCATCAGCTGCCTCCTACTCCCGGGCGCCTGCTTCAATGAATCTGGGGGAAGGGGGAAGCCCAGGTCACCGGCTAACCTGTTTAGGGGAGCCTGGCCGAGGAGTGAAGGAAAGGAGTTTGCCCCCTGTGTGCGACGCCCTCATGTATCACACAGAATCATCCTGTCCTGTGTCAGAATGGAAGTCCCCCATGCCTGTGATGTAGTAGTGCCAACCAGGAATGGGGTCTGGGGGTGGGTAGTCATGCTGGGACCTGTGGGTAGCATTGGGTTGAGTGTTAGCAGGATAACAGCCTCCTCAAAGGCTGCATGGGCCCCATGGGCGTTATGGGGTCAGGACAAGAATTATGGGGACAGGAAAAGCATCATATCAGCGGCACAGCTTCAGACCACGGTGAGGGGATGGCATCGGGTAAACTCAAGGAGGTGCTCCTTTGTGGCACCAAGGAGAGTTTCTGCCCACATATGGGACACTGCATCCCTCTAGTATTGCGCTTTGTTGCTTTGTCCCTTGATGGTCACAGGGCAGAAGACCCTATCAGTGCCAATGAGGGGCAACCTGCTGGTGGGTACTGCATCACCAGTGGCATCAGTGACCCTCATGACCTCCAGGCAAGACTTGGTGGCTCTGCTGGGGAGCACTTGGCCAGGCAGAAGCACCTATTCAGGGCCCTGTGGAGGAGAAGGGAGGTGTCTCTGCTGGTGAAGGCAAGACGAGACTTGTTGGGGTTAAGCAGGGCCTGGCTGAAGGGATGACAAGATGTCTGCAGAGGAGATGTCAAAATGGAGCCTGGCCTCTCACTAGGCTCAGGTGACCCATGCTGGGGTGCCCGAGCAGGAGCACCTTCTTGCTCAGAGGTTTGCGAAGCAGCAGTAGGATTTTGCACCCTCGGCCTCAGGCTTCTCCTCTGTGAAATGGGATAGTTGGGTTTTCTGCCTTCTGTGGCGGTCTTCTCCATTAAGGATCAAGAGCACATGGACTATGCATTTTGGTAGTACTTCTAAGTGACTTTATGTCTTGGAGGGAGACGGGAGCTCAGGTCTGAGGTGGGGTGAGCTGTGCCACTAGCGAGGAAAGGAGGAAAAATTGTGACTTGCATCCTCCCTGCTTGCTGGAGGTATGGTAGGCATCTCTTCCTCCATGTCCCGCTCAGAAGAAGCCAACGGGGGTTGTGGGAGAGGAAGGAAAATACCCTTTCTTTGGGTCTCCTCCCTCTGCATGGCCTGACAGGGCATCTCCCCCCCCTCCCCCCAGTCCAGGGCTCCCCCTCACTCCCCTCACCCCCATCCCTGTGCCCTGCAGCAGGGGCTGCGGCGGGGAGCGGAGCCGGGGCGACGGCAACCGCCTCCACCAGGGAATGCAGAACAAATCTCTTCCAGATGGGACAGGGGCCACGCTCCGCTCCTTGTGGGGCGGCCGCCTCTCCACCACCTCCTCCTCCTCCTCCTCACCCCTGCTCCAAGCATGTCTGTGCTCTGGGCCAGGATGGACTCCATTTCCAGGAAAGCTGTTGGAAATCCTCCCTCTTCAGCATCCCTCCCCAAACTTTGTGGTCTTGTGGTTATGCCAGCTGGGCTGTGACTTTTGTCTTTCTGGGGCTGGCGCTGAAGTGCTTTGGAGACCTCCAGGGTATGTGCCAGCTCCAGGACTCAGTACCCATCCTGGCCTCTGGCTGCCTGGGTATGAGCAGAGGTGGTACAGCTCCTCCAACAGTTCCCTAGCAGGGCTTGCACCCTCCTGAGACCCTCTTCTTTCATATACAGCTGCCTGGAAAGCAAATACATACAATCCTGCCTCCCAGCCTGTTTATCCACCTCAGCTGATAAATGAGAGGTGGCTGTGGGGCTGGACGGTGCTGCAGAGCCACTGTACCACCCATGGGTGCCCTGGGCAGGAGGTAATACTTGGACCCCTCCCAGCCCCATCACCACAGACGCCTGGCTACCTCATTTACCTTCAGTCACCCCAACCTTTCATCCCATCTGTAACCCTGTGCCCCAGGCAGCAGTACCAGTCTCACCATCACAGACAGACCGTCCATTGGGCTTATCATGGGAGCAGACAAGTGGCCCCGCAGTCTTCCTGGCTGAGGATTTGCTTTGATTCCTATAACATCAAAGATGGGGCTGTGCAAATTGTCCCCCACTTCTTCCCAGTGCTCATCCCTCCGGCATGGGGCCAAGGTCTTATGGGTGGCTGAATGCAACAGGGATGGAGAGAGGGATGGAGGGTGCTGGGGCAGGGGGGGCTGAGGTCTCTGCCCTACACCTCCAGGTACTTGGTCCTTCCTCCCACCTTGCTTTGCAGCTCCCACTGCTCACAGACCCTGATGCCCAAAGGAGGCTGATGCAGGACTCTCCTCCAGAGAAGAAAAACCCACTTGTCCCTTTCCCTGACACCTAGGGGGAGCTGAGGGAGGGTGATGGGGGCACCCCAGTTTGGGGATGGGGTGCTTGCCCCTGGGTTTCTATTCCTTGCCATTTCTGTTCACTGCCTTCCCGCCCGCCCTCCTGCTCCAGGAAATTTCCAGGGATGGGGCAGTGCTCCTGGAGCCCCATCCCTGGAAATTTCCCAGGGAAGGAGGGCAGGCAGGGGGCTCAGTGGGAAGGGGGTGCCTTGCTCGGCGCACAAGAAGCAAATATCCTGTTGCTGCCCAGGGTCTCCGGCTCATATTTCCTCATTAACTGGGAGCACTGCTCGTTTGCGGGTGACTTCCAGATGTTTCCATTCTCCTTGCGGCAGCCGCGAGGGCGCATACCACACGGGTATGGGAATTACTGCCGGCAGTGGAGTGTGGGACAGACCCCTGCCATGACGGGGAGGTCTGTAGAGCCCCCTGCCCCACCACACATCCCATTGTGGCCTCATCCAGCTCCCCATCACCCTGCTGTCTCTGGGTCTCTCCTCCTGGCTCCCAGCCCGTGGCCCTCGGCGCTGCCTCCAGCCTGCATCTCGCTGCCCTGGGGCTGATCTGGAGGCAAAGCCGGTTTTAGGATGAGCAAGCTGGGCTGGTGGCAGGAGAAAACACCCCAGGGCGAGGGGTAGGTGTGAGGGACCCAGCGTTTGCCCAGAGCATCCCTGGTCTGATGCCAGTGCTGGCTTTGTGGGCACCGGATGCCTCATGCCCTATAATTTCTTCACGGGGATGATTTCTCCATCGGCAGCGCCTCCAGGGATGTGCTGAGCCAGGCTCAGCCCATTTTTGGGGCTGTGCTGTGGGTCCCCCACTCTGCATTTTTGATAACCAGGGAGAGAGCTGCGACCAGTGCAGTTCCCAGGATCCTTGTGCTGCACTGGGGAAGGAAAGCAGGTGGGTTGCAGTGAGCACCACCAGGCAGGCAGCAGCATCGGGTTAGACCCACTCGTATTAGAAGAGGGTGGGTTGACCTCTGTAAAAAGCCCATTTCTAATTTTCCCCACCGATTCCTCCAGCTCCCCTTCCTGGATCAGTGGGAGGCCAAAGGAATGGGATTGACCATGTCCCACTTGTGGGGTTTGCAAAGGGGGTGGGTGTGGGGGGAGCTTTTCCCCCAGGAGCTGGGCTGGGAACTCAAAGCCTCAGGGTTTGCCAAAGCCCAGGAGGAGGTAGGGATAAGTTCCCAGGCTTGCTGACGGGCTGCCTCCCTCCCTCTGCCCATCTCCTCCTATCCCAAATGTTTTCATCCTTCTTCCTCCTCCCACCCTCCCCGCCTTCCTCCTCGTAGGCTTATCCTGGTTGAGGGCTGGGGATGTGGGGTGCCGTAGGCATGTTGGGGGCTGTTGTGGGAGGCATGATGGAGGGACAGACCCCGGGACAGATCCCAATCTGTGCTCTTCCTCCGACATTCCCCCGGGCGCAGAGGAGAGGGAAGGGGGGGTTGGGGACATGACTGGGAGGGGAGAAAGGATGTTGCATAAACCAGAAGCAATCCAGGAACAGCTGCCTGTGGCCTGGAAACACCTCGGTGATTCCAGGCACTGGAAAAGGAGATGTAAAAAAAAATAAAAAAATATATATATATATATGTACATTATATGTCCCCAGAACAACCCCCCAAACACCACTTGATTCTCTGGTTCCTTTTCATAGACTTTTCATAGAGGTGCAGGAGTGACAGCGGTGGCTCAGATATCAACTTGCTGCTTGGAGAAGCAGCTCTCTGTGCGCAGGGGCATCTGGGGGTCCGTTTGCTCTCCCCTAAATACATTCCCTCAGTGGGATAAGGAGGGGGAGCACATCTGCAGGAGTTTAAAGCCCATGCAGGGAGCTTGGATGGAGGTTGCTGGGGTGAGGAGAGAAAGGGGGAGATGGTGAGGGTAGGAGGGATGCAGCAGGGAGGGAGGGTGCAGGAGGGATGGGGGTGAGGAGCAGGAAACCAGGGGAGGTCTGGGGGCAAAGAGCCTTTTGAAGATGAGTTGCGTGAGGAGGTGGGGAAAGGAGGAGCTGGAGGGTCTCAAGAGAAGGGAGTAGGTCCCCAGGGTTGACATGGCATGGGAGAGGGGACCATCAAGGGATGGGGGATGCATCCATGGAGCAGACAGGGATTGGGGTGCGGAGATGAGGAAGTGTGTGATGTACGGAGAGAGGATGTGGGGATATTGGAAACGAGGGATGGGGTTGAAGAGATAAGTCATCCATAGGGGGAGAGGGAGACCTTGCGTGAAGAACCTGTCCTGGTCCAAGGGAAGAGGTGAAAGCCAGGGGAGTGGTTGGACACAAGGCCTGGACAACTCTTTTACCGTAATGATTTTGCCTGTCCATCCAGCTCATGTATTTTTGGCCCACGGAAGGAAGGGGGTGGGGATGCAGAGGCAGCTAAAAATAGGGGTGTCCCTGCCCATTCCCCCAAGGCGGGCATCCATCTGTCTGCCTGCCTGCCTGCCTGCGGGATTGCTGCGGGATCTGGAGGAGGGGAGCAGGCCCAGCCTCCTCCCCATGGTGTCTGGCTCTGCTTTTGTTTGTCTCACAGCCCTACGGGGACAGGAAGAGGCCGCAGGGCCGGGGAACAATGGCTCATTCTCTGGGAGTCTGCGCCTGCCGAGGAGCGATAGGGGACGCGGGACAGTGGCCAGAAGGCGGGCACAGCCTCCCAGTGCCGCCACCACAGGAGCTCGCCCCCCAGGAGGTGATGGGGTCCGCCAGTGGGATGCTGGGAATCCTTCTCCAGCCCATCCCTCTTCCCCAGACCCCAAACCAGGCTCCCATGCCCAGGCAGAGAAGGGATGAGGGGCTGTCTCGCGTGGGTGTGCTTTGTGGAGATGAGGGATGCAGCGCTGGCAGCCTGAAGAGTGGTGGGACCATGTCTCCAACCGGCACTGGGGAAACCTGTTGTTTTGCAGCCTCTCCTTCAGCCTGTGAAACCTGCAGGGAGGGTGGCTGGAGCTGGCATCCCCCAGTGGGAATATCCCCATCTGTGGCTGGGGAGGTATTTATTTGGGAGCCATAGTGTGCATCTCTGTCCTGGCCGTCACTGCGCTCGCCGAGGCAGTGCCAGTATTGCTGGTGGAAGCTCTTTCCATGCTTTGTGCTCCCTGCTGCCTGGGTGACAGCTAAGGGGCACGGATGGGTGTGTGTGGTGGGGGGTGAGGCGGAAAGTGATAAATCCTTTTATCCCACCTCTTTCTTCTCCAGACCCTCCTTTTCTGGCAGTGTCTCTCCCAGGGGGCTTTTCCTCCTGCGATGTTAGATCTAACAGCCGGGTGATGGAAACGCCTCAGGGATAGTCTCTCCCCACGCTTCTCCAGACGTGGTAGGGGTGAGAGGAGGTGGCATTAGCACCTGAGGTAGGGGAGAGGTTAGGAAATATTTTGCAGGGGTTGAGCAAGGAGGGGACAGAAGAACCTCCCCGTCTCCAGCCCCCTTTTTTCAAGGTCTTGGATGCTTGGGGCTGAACGCTTGCCAGGGCTCCTCTTGTTTACTCAGCCGGGGAGCTGACACATCCAAGGTCTCTGCTGACTCCACTTTCCCACATGCTGCTGGCGGGCGCATTCCAGGGCAGAGTGGAGATCAGCGCAGAGGCATGCCAGAGGTTTCCATCCGGGATGCCATCCCCCCTCCCCGCTCTCCCCAGGCATCCGGCACCTCTTGCCAGGCTGTGAAGAACGGGCATCACATCTGGCCAGCGTCCTGGGCTTTTACAAACCAAGGCTGGCGCAGAGCCCAAACATGGACTGGGACCCTGGGGATGGGGATCTGCCTCTCAAGCCAGACGCCTTCAGCAAGGCTCAGTTCTTCTCCCCGCACCCCTCCGGAGATCTTAGTCCTACTCCCCACGATGACCCACGGGAGACATGCAGAGGGGCAGAGGATGCCCTGTCTTAGCTTAGTCCTCCCTAGAGGGATGTGGGGGAAAGGGGTAACACCCTCCTAGACAGTAGCCCCAGCTTTTTCATCTTAAGATGGGCACCTATTCCTGCAGCTGGGCTTAGCTGGCCAAGGGTTAACAGCGCTGGGCTCTGCAAGGGCGACTGTGTGAGCTGGAGGAGGGGCTGCAGCCTTCTCCTGCAGCCACCAGCTCTGGTCCCTCCTGGGCAGCTGACCCGACCTGGTGTGGCTGCCTTTGGTTTTAGGAGGGAAGGCCACAAAGCTTTTAAAAATAAGCGCCAGGAGATAAAGAAGGGTTTGCAGAGCTGGCTGCAGGGCCGAGGCAGGACAGCCGCCCTCGCCCTGTCATTTTAGCTGGAGGCTCCTTGTCCCAGCGACGCTCCCACCTCTCCTAGGGGCAGCTGGCATCTCTGCCACCTTGGACCTTGGGTTACCGGCAAAGGACTACCACGACCTTTCCTCCCTGCCCCGGGCTGGCCTGCAGAGGCCCCTTTACGCCTGGCCCCAGTGTCTGGAAGAAGGGGCCTCGTCTCCCTCCTCAGCTGCCACAGGAAACGCGGAGCCTGGAGGTCAGGGGCCAGCCAGCAGCTCCTCCCGTGGGGGCCAAGCAGCCCAACGCTGGGGCTCGTATCACGCTGGCGTGCGCGCGTCGGAGAGGAGGGGAGGGAGGCAGAGCTGTGGAAGATGGGGGAGAGGGCCAGGCTTTTCCTGTTTATGTGACTACCAGACCCCCAAGAAAGGGAAAGGACTTGGAAAGCTCGTTGGTTTTGGGCTGGCTCCAGCTAGCATCTGTCTGCGGCTCTCAGCCTGGGGAATGCATCCCTGGGGCAGGGCATGACTCCTTCCCCAGGGAAAATGGGCATCCAGCTTCCCCGGAGGATGACTGGGGTTACGTTCCGGGGGCTTGCAAAGGTCTGGTCTAGTGGAGAGGCTGGTGTGGGCTTCCTGGAAACTGAGGCATGGCTCCTGCTGCACCCCAGGCTTTGATTCCTCCCATGTTGTCTCTCTGGCTTTGGCTGATGCTGGTCTCTGTGGGATAGTCTGAAGGGGAACGGGCCACTGGAGACAAGCCAAGGAGGTAGCTGGGTGTATTGGCTTTGTGACACAGGAATGGGGAGCTCTGGGAATGGCAGGCATGGAGGAGTGCTTAGGGGAAGGTTACAAATCACACCACTCTCAGCCACGGCAGCTCCAGCACAGAACCCGGGCAGCAGGCAGAAGGGCTGCAAGACCTCCCGCGTTATCTAGGGTCACATCCTGCAGGGCATCTGGTGTGGCCATGGTGGTATGCAGAGAAGGAAATGAGGTCCAAGATGTTGTGCTCCCGCCTTCACCTCTGGCACCTAACCCGTTCTGGCTGAGGTCACAACTGTTCCAAGCTTGTCAGGTCTCATCTTTGGTTTGTAGCCCTTGGCCCACGCTGAACGTGGGTTGAGGGGTGCTCTGGGCAGACCCACCTCTGACAGATGCCCTGGAGCACACCCCATAAGGCAGTGTTAACGGGAGCAGAGGGGAGTTATGGCCCCTTTGCTGTCCTGCAGGTAAGCCTGGGCCTGGCTCAGTGCAGCAGCGATCTCCCATCAACTGTAGGATGACAATAGCTGGGCCCGGTGTAGATCAGGGCAGAGATGGAGGGGAGCAGGTGTTGTGTTGGTGTGAGTCCAGCACCTTCTGAGTGGCAAGGCTTGGGAAGGGCCTCAGCAGTCAGGAGCGAGGAGCCCTGGCAAGTGTGTGTGGCAGGAACAGGCACAGCCCTTGGCTTCCCACATCCTTCCCTTCACAAGGGCTCCCAACAGAAGGCCATGCTGACCCAAGGCCTTTGGGCTTTGCCCTGGGACTTCCCCAGCCACCTCCTTCCCCAAGGGGTTGGATGGTGGGGTGGTGCCACCCTATGGCTCTGGAGCAGTGTTACAAGTGTTGGTGGCACTCTGCTGTTCATTGGCCTCTCCAGAGAGGCATTGCCCCCATTAGCATGATCTCAGCTCTTTTCCCTGTCTGTGTCCTAGACAGGTTTGCTCTCCAGCCATGGGGAAAAGGTCCTGGCCTGGTCCTAGCCTACTGAAACCCCAGCAAAGTCTCAGCCTGCCTCCCTGTCTTGCAGTTGCATTGCCCTCCCTAGGACAGTCAGGTACCTATTCCCGGGGCTAGAAAACCACCAGTCTGTGGTTTGTTGCCCAAACCCTGAACTGCAAGGCCTGGTGCACAGGTGAACCAGGATCTGTCCTCTGACAGTTGCTGCTGGAGCTGTGATGGGTTGCAGGCTGAAACACCAACAAGCCTTCCCATGTATGTTACCAGCCTGTGCCCTCGAAGCCCCAACTGTTGTAGCAGAAGAGGGGTTTGGGGGACTTAATTTATGTTGTCTGTTGCTTTATGGAGCAAATTTGCTCGTGGGCAGTATCTTCCTTCCCAACACGTGAACCCTGTCCCTTTCCCTGACACAGCACATGTTCAGTGTCATGGGTGTCATGGGATGGTATCGCCCCTTCCTGCTCTTTCTCCATCAGCATCTGGCCAGTCTCAGCCTGACAGTGATGCATAGGGACTCTGGCTGCCAGAGATCCTGGGCCATGCTTGTGTACCAGCTCAGGAGAGGAGGCATATGGGACTTTGATCATCTCGGGGAGGAGGAAGGGAAAGATGGAAGTGGTGTTTTCCACCAAAGCTCCTTTCTTCACTCCTTTCAAAGCTGCACAAAGGACCAGGGCATTTCTGAAGTGGGCAGAGAGAGCTCCCAGCTAAATAGCTAATCTCTTGGTGGCAATTTGTTTTTCTGAATTCAAACTGCTCAAAGTCAGTTTGCTCATCTATATGATGGCATCTGAGCTGGTGCTGGTGATTCTCACTGTCTTGGTGTCTTCGACTTCAGCTGCCCTGCAAACACAAGGCAGGGTTTGCCTTCTGGTCTGTCTTTGCTCCCATTCTAAGACAGAGCTCATATGAGATGGTGGAGACATGCTTGGCCTGGGCAGCTGGCTAGCTGTGGGCAGAGGACAACTGATGATCCTGTAGTCCAGTGGAGTCTTCTTAGAGAAGAAGACATCTCTCATTTAGGGAAACCTGACATCCCACAAGACTGGAGATGAGGCTGGAGCTCTGCTGGAGTGGGAATAGGAGTGTTTTGTTTGCTCTGATTAGGTGGGTGTCCGCATAGATGATAAAGGGGTAGGAGGCTAGGATGGAAATGACCTCTCTGTGACTGTTTGAGGAGGTTTAGGCGAGGACATAGGTGGGATGGACAGGAGAAGGTAACTGGTACATGTGGGAGTACAGAGGAATGGCTGGATGCTACAGAGCTATCTAGACATATTGATTTCTGTTCTGCACAGTGCCATCTTCCCTGTCTGACTACTAATCCAGATTGATGACCCTGCTCGTTTAACCCATTTGCCTTCCTCTGGCTGCAGGTCAGCTACTCATTTTATTCAGCCAGCCTGGATGTGTGGCAGGCCTCATTCACTGTGACAGACCTTATGCCCCAGGGAGCAGAAGTGGGACTCAGGAGAGGACAGATAGCCCATTTCTACCTGTTGCTAACAGGGCAGGTTTGGGACTGATCAAAACACCTGAGTGGCACTGAAACCAGCAGTATAAGACATTCCCGGAGTGACTGGAGAACTTGTGGGGTCCTGTAGGACCACGGGCAAGTAACAGGGACTCAATTCACAGTGATTGCAGGATGCTAACTGGGGACATTGTCATTCTCAAGCCCCTTTTTCCAGGATAGCGCTGAGGTCGCATTGTGATTAATGCTTTGAATATTGCTTTACATGCAGATCTACTCCAAAGTTATGTCCTTAGAGGTGGAAGATGCTACCTACTTCATATTTCTGCCGTCCCAGAGTTTCAAAGGGGCTCTGCAGCACCCAGCAACAGCTGGCTGAAGTTGACGTGGTCACATTGACCTCTGGTGGCTGCAGCCTCAGCGTGCAAGGAAAACACTAAGGAAAAGTGGGTGGGTTTGGTGAGCTGTTGCCTGCAGCAATTAAAATGCAATTGGGTTTGTTCCTTCTCTGGGCTCCCTCCCCCATCACCTTGCATCTTGGAGAGTCATTTCTTCTCTGCCCGAAGCAGGTGTGACCTACCCCCTCTTTGTGTGTACATCTTCAGTCCATGTGGTTCTCCTCCCTGAGAGTCAAATTCTGTTTGCGCACACACGCCTCAAAATGAAAGGTGGATCCTTTGTTGGAGAGCTCAATTCACTCCCAATTTCTAGACAGAGTGGGTCATACCTGGGCAGAGCAGATACTGTGCCCCTGAATTCACTGTGACATCTGTACAGTCAGTGTTTGGACCCTTGTTATGCAGCGGAGGGCAGACTTTAATAGTCCCTTTACAAAGTCTGATGCAGAAGCAGCCAACAAAACTGGATTCACAATGAGCAGTGAGATGGACCCTCAGTTGGTGCATTTTCTGGAGAGAGAGGAAAGAAAGAGCTGGAACCGATCCCACGGGGATAATGCTTTAAGAATAAGGCAACCGTGAGCAAGGCTGAGGTGGGAACCAAGCAGGAGGAGATTTCCAGGGTCAGCCCTGTTGAGGTGGTGCCCCTTTGCCACAGGCAGCTTTGGAGCGAGGAAGCCTATCCCAGTGACTTGGATCCCGTCAGCCTGCTCTAATTCAGGTCTTCCTTGCCACCCTGCATGCCTCAATGCCCTAATGAGGACGGAGATGCGTTGCCAATACCTCACCAAAAGGCTCCCACACACTTTTGCCTCTTGTAGCTCCAGGCGATGGGTGTGTTCATGAGGGGGAAGAATGCTGAAGGAAATATTTGCTTGGTTTGCTATCTCCACACACAGATACATGCATTTCCTTCCTGCCATGAAGGCCACTCGTCCCTTTTTTCTTGAGGGGGGGGGGGGGGCTTGTTCCTCCTCCCCTTCTGCAGTCATCACCACTACCATAAAGGGAACAAACCACTGTCAGCGTGCTGGGGCAGTCTTACATCAGCTACGAAAAGCATTGGGGAGATAAGCAGGTAGTCAAAGTCCTTGCAAAAGCTGTTAATATAAACACTGAGTTTGACGAGTGTCATTAGGAAAATAAAAGATTTTGGTGGTGATTTTTTTTCTCTGTGTGTTAACTAATCCAGTGTGAACCAGCCTATGAGCCAATTAGATCAGGCTGGAGTCGATAATTCTGTTTCACAACCTCTTTTGCGTTTTTAGCATTTGTTTTTGTTCCACACAGATGACAGATCATCTACACAGGAACAAAAACTGCAGAGAGTTTTTTCACGACACCAAATCGTGTTGGGACAGCTCTTGCAGAGTGAAAGTTTTTATTGGGGGTGGGGTGGGGTGTATTTCAAACTCTTCCTCAACCTGACTAGGGAGACCACACTGGACCTTAGCAAACCTCCCCCCTAAAACTTCATTGGAAGCTGTAGGTTTTTGCAAATCACTGGGCTGCAAGAAGAATAGCATATTTGGAAAAAGAAAAAGGACCAAGCAAGGCATATATTATTGAAGACATTCTGACCAGCTCCCATTATGGACACTGTGTGGGTAGGAGGTTTCAGGGCAGGTTTGTAAAGATACCATGCTTCCCAAAACACAGGGCAGGACTTTACAAAGCATTTAAGCTCTCACCATCTGTAACCTCAGCTTGAGCTTTATCCTGATGGTGTGTTAGCCACAGGATCAGGAATGTAATGAATTCCTTCCACGCCTCAGACCTTCCTAAAGCTGCTTCCAGGAGGGGGCAACTGACGCAGTGCTGTGGCATACTGAGCCCGGCTCCCCACAGCACCGGCTTGCTCGCCTCCCAGTGATCTCGCCTCCCAGTGATCCCACCTCGCGTCCCAGTGATCCCGTCGACCTCTTAGTACCATTTGTTGGACCCACACCGCAAGGTCCTGCAGAAGACCTAGCTGCCTGTCACGTTCTGTGGGCCGTGTGTGCTAAGACCTTCCTCTGGCGATGGAAACAACGTGTGGCTCACCATTTGCTGGCCTGTCAGAGATTTCCTGTGCGAGCTGGTGTGGCTTGGAAAGTTTTACCAGTGCGACTATTTTGGTCAGGATTTGAAAAAAACAGACCAACCAAGCCAACAGCACAACACAAAAAAACCCACCCAAACACCACAATGTCATTCCTAGTGTGAACCCAAGTGTGCCAGAATAAAAGTAGCTGCTACTGGTAAACCTATTTTGGAAATGTAATACCTGGCTGTGAGCATGTGCAGTCTGGCAGGACCGTGCATCTCAGACGAACTGGGGGTGCCTTGCATGAGCACAGCTGAAGGGCAAGCTTTTCACCTCTGTGCCTCTATACCCTGGCCAAAAAATAGGGACAGATCATCTCCTTTGTCTCAGGAGCCGTCTGATCTGTTGGGACCATCCGCCCAGCTCAGGGCCTGCAGGGGTGGTCTGCCGGCTCCTGGGGTACCTGCTGAGCTCAGATGACAACCTCCATGAAGGAGAGTGACTGATGGTGCTTGATGTGGGATCTGCTCTGTCTGATGTCTGTGCGCTCTGAGTCACAAAGCTCTGCAGCCACTGCCCATGGGGTCAGGGCGGGTGGAGGGAGAGGTTTTCTTGACATCAGCCTTGAGTTCATCTCTCTCCAGGTGATTGAGAGAAGCCAGCCCTTGTTTTGGGGCTTTTATCATGACTGCGAAGATCTTATCTTCTATCACCACTTAATATCCTGCTCAGGAAATCTTTTTACTGGAGAGAGAAACCTGAGGTTTTTGTGAGACTGACAGGCAAAAATTGACATGGGTTGAGTCAGAACCGGTTCCCTGCAGGCAGCCTTGCTTGTACTTGCTTTTAACCACTCAACGGGACGCCTCTGACTGGAGGTAAGGGCTGGAGACCGGAGCTGTGCCCTGCTGCTGGTGGTCCTGGGTCAGCACATACCCTTTGGGAGGGAGCTGTGCAGCACTGGGCTTGCAAGGGAGGAGAAGGCGGCGGTCGGGACCCCATGCAGGGAGGGTGAGTCAGCAGCAAATTCATACGCTCGGGGTGTCAACCGGTGCTTGTTGGGACGGATGCCATGCGAGAGGAGGTGGTGTTTGCCGAAAGCCCTGAGTGTGCGTGTGTGCCTGATGTTTGCTCAATACCTGTGTATATTTTGCAACAAAAAGGCTATGCATCTGTGTGATGCTCTGTGCATCACACAGATACAGTCTCAATTCCCGGATGGTGGTTGTGCTTGATCTTGAAAAGAACATAGCAGCATGGGGAAAGGGTCTTGCTAAAGCCTCCCTTCCCTCAAACCACTTTGCCGAAGTTGGTGCAGGAGCCCTGTGGGGACCAGAGGGGATGCATCTGCCATTGGCCCTGCAAGAGAAACAAATGATGATGTTCATTTTGGGTGCTGCGGTAATCCTTTAGAGCAGGGGGCTCAGTTCATACCTCAGGATTGTTTCATACTCACCCTACTTCGGTTTCTCCGCTTTTCTGAGGGAGGAGAGAAAGGTTTCCATGCAGAGGTGGGGTCTAGAAGCTGCAATGGTGGGATGCTGAGGGCATCTCCCTTTTGGCAACGGCTGGCCAGGGCAGGGACAATGTACACCTCCTTCATTGTTATCTCTAGAGCCCTGGAGGGATGCTCAGCACTACTTTGAGCTACACTGTGGTTTCACCCTGAGGCTGGGGGGAATCAGGTGAATTCCCATTTCTTATGAGCTTGATATTGCATTGGGAATCTCTTGCACAGAGCCTGTGCTGTCTGTCTTGGCTGCTGAGGTCTGAGGTTTGACATGGTTAAGAGTCAAGAAATGAGAGCAAAATGGGGTTGCTAGAGAAAATCAAAACCACCTTAGCCTTGGAGGGGGAGACACATGTCGGGATCGAACCATGGTGTCCAATTCCATCTCTCCCAGACACCTCCTAGTGCCGGTGGTATGCACAGATTTGGCCAATTGGGTACATGGCAGGGGTGGAGGTTACCCTACACGGGCTCTTTGGGATGCTGTGTGGACAGACAGATCCAATTCTGGAATTGCCGTGGCCTCTTGGACCCGGGGAAGGAGGAAGGCTTCCTGGCATCTGCCCCAGACCCGGGGGACTCAGTGCCTGGTCAGGCCGGCTGCTGCAAGCCCCTGCATGCCCTGGGGTACCGCTCAGTCATGCTGCCCTGGGGGTGCCTCCACGCCCAGCTCCACCCACAGACACTACTGAGGACTGGCGGCCAAAATTAAGCCTGTGGGACCTCTTCTCGGCCTGGATCCGGCTTTCCACCACCTGCATTTTCTCCCCTTGCTTGAACACTTCCCCCACCCCCGAACCAGCCCTACACCTGTGGTGGCCAAGCCACAATTTCTGGAGCCCTTGAACCAAAAAAAGCTTCTGCTTATGTACCTCTTCTCTGCAGGCAGAGCTGAGAAGGCTGTGCCCTGCCACCAGGAGAATGGCCGGAGAGGCCAAGCGGGGGTACCCCCTTCCCCCGCCGGTCTGTCGGGAGGTGAAGCCGGGTGCGTTTCGGAAGAGAAGTCGCTGGCGAGCCACATCCTTCCGGAGAGCAGCTCCATCCCGGGGCTGGGGGGGGGACGGGGGACCGGGGGCGTTGAGGGGGGGGGTAAGTCGGGACACACGCAGAGAAAAACCCTTTCCCGGCTCGCCCAGGTGAGGAGCCGCCGGAGGGACTCCGAAACAGGGAGAGGCCGAGGGGAAGGGGGGGGGTGGTCCCCACCGCGCCGGTGAGTGCCACCGCGACCCCCGGGGGAGCGGGCAGGGCTGGGTTTCTCATTCCCCGGGGGGGTGGGTGGGTTTGCCAGTTCCCTCCCAGCCGGCTGGAGGAGGGAGGGAAGAAGGAGGGAGGGAAGGTGTAGCGGGGTGGGGAGAGCGCTTCAGACACACCTGCCGGGGCGGCGAGACGGCGGCGGCGGCGCGGAGCGGGGCGCGGTGCGGCGTGGAGCGGGGCGGAGCGGGGCGCAGCCCGGCCGGCGGCGGGGATGGCCGGTAAGGGGCGAGCCCCCATCCGGGAGCGGGGGACGGGTGCTTCTCCCCGGGCTTTGCGGAGCCCTCGGGGACGGCGCAGCCCCGCTGTGCCCCCCTTCCCCCCCCCGCTCCCCCGTTCTCCCCCGGAGGCTGCTGCCGCGCCCGTCGGTATCGCCCCGGGGGTACCGGGGGCGTGGGTTTCGCACGGGTTCTGGGGGTGGTGGTGGTGGTGTGTTTGCTCCTCTTCTCCTATTTCCCAGCCACCTCCTCAGGGCTGGCCTCCGGCTCGCCATTCCTCGAAGAGCGTCTTCGGGCTGGCCTAAAGGGGAAGCGCTGCCTCCCCCTTGTCCCCACGGCCTGGGGGGCCCACGGCGGGTGGGAAGAGGGGTACCTCCGGCGGTAGGAGGGCTACCGGCTCCCAGACCCCTTCACCCTCTGTCTCTCTGTGTCTCTGCCAAGCCTGCCTGACGAGAAGCCGATCTCTGCTTGCACAGTCGGCTTGGGTTTCTTAGAGAAACCCTTCGATTTAAAGGCATAAATCCACTGCCAAGGAGCGGAGCTCAAACCATCACAACTTCTGTGACCTGCTGTTGCGTCCTCCTTCTGCATACTTGTGTCCCAGCGGCAAGCAAGCCCGTCGCAAAAGAGACAAATCAGTTTCTGCAAGAAATGCAGTTTGTTTTCTTTATTCAACCTAGGACGATCCAGATCTGTATCGGTACTTATGCTCCTAAGCCCTTTAGTGCTGGAAATTAGACACTTGAGTATCTTTTGTGGATTCAACAGTTCTCTTCCTATTACCCTTCATCCAACAGACCCTGAGCCTCCCATATTTCTACTTGGGAGGATTAACTCTCTGCGCCGTCCTCCTTGCTGTGTTAGTTGGCTGTCTGAAATCGCATGATATCATTCTCACCACAAGAAAGAAAAAAACCCAAAACCCAAAGTAGAGAAAAAAGAGTGGGAGGTTTCCTTCCCTCTGCCTTCATCCAACATGAACCTCTACACTGCACCTGGGGGGAGGTTTGTGTGGCTGAGGTAGGAAAGCTGGGCTTGTTGCCTGCACCAGAGTGGCAGGTAACGGTGCACACTGGGGAAGAGCGATGGCTTCTGGGTTTCAGAAGATCTTTGCTGTGCTTTGCCTTGCCAGCTAAAAATATTTGCTCTGGCCTGTGAAGCAGATTTCATTTCTCAAGTGAAAAGAGATAACGCTGGTTGAGTTGATATATGGCTGAGAAGAGAGCTCCTTGCACATATCTGCTCCATCACAGCTCGTAGGACTTAATGGAGCGGGTTCACTGCTGCTCTAAGGTTTTTCAGTCCATTGACTTCAGGGGGTCACTCTTGCTTTATTTGATTGACAGAGGAATTGCCTTGTTGCTATGTATTTCCAGGGCTCCACACAGATGTGTGGAAGATACATGGAAGATATGCTTCTGTGATTCCCCTTTGGCTCCAGTACCTGTAGACAAGGTGCTCCATGGGACGGTGCCCTTGAGAACTTCAGTTTGGTCACTGATGTTTGGGGTATGCACAGGGCCAATGGATCCCCAGGGAAACCCTCCTCTCCAACCCCAGTATGAAAGAGCATGTCCCAGGCTGTTGGAACTCTTGGTCCTGAGAGTTTCCTGTTCTCAGGAGTGGGGAAAAAGGGAAGATGTGTGAGGGTTGGGGGGATTTCACAGTATCACAGTATCACAGTATGCTAGGGATTGGAAGGGACCTCAAAAGATCATCTAGTCCAATCCCTCTGTCGGAGCAGGAACACCTAGATGAGGTTGCACAGGAAGGCGTCCAGGAGAGTTTTGAATGTCTCCAGAGAAGGAGACTCCACAACCTCCCTGGGCAGCCTGTTCCAGTGCTCTGTCACCCTCACTGAGAAGAAGTTTCTTCTCAAATTTAAGTGGAACCTCTTGTGTTCCAGCTTGAATCCATTACCCCTTGTCCTATCATTGGTTGCTAAGAGTGCTTTAAGAGTGCTTCAGGGGTGAAGGTGACTTCTTTGCTAGACTTTCTACTGTACATGTTCCTAACTTCTTTATGCACCACTGCCTTCTGCCTCCTGCATATCTAATGCCCTGGGTGGACACTCAAGATAGTGCTGGACTGATTTGTATGTAAAATGGCTTCTGATGTATCTGAGTCCCATTTGTAAGACTATTGAATCATTTGTAGGATCATACCTCAACTCTTGTTCTACCATGCCTACTCATGCCTTTTACCCTGTGCTCCTCCATCATTCCTCAGATGTTTTCCTTTTTTCCCCTCAGCCCTGGAGAATGCCTCTCTCCAAGCCTGCAGCCTCTCGGAGCAGGAGGAGGAAGAAGACACCATCTGGGAGAAGATTGAGAGTGCACGGCACCAGCTGACCCGCTCTCTGAACCCTGCAAAGCTCACCCCATACCTGCGCCAGTGCCGTGTGATAGACGAGCAGGATGAGGAGGAGGTGCTGAATTCATGCCGATTCCCTTGCAAAAGCAACCAAACAGGTGGGAGAAAGCACAAGCTTGCACTTAGACGGGCCTGGTTTGTGGGGGGACAACCTGGTTTTGACACGCAGTGGATGCTACCCAGCATGTGGTATTGTGGTCTCCTGGTCCCTCCCACTGCAGTGCTTCCTCAGCTTCGTTGCTCTCTGTGGTGCTCTGCAGCCAGACCTCCCCCTCATCCTCTGTGAGTCTCCTCCTGGGTGCCCACAGATGAGGCTCCCACCCTATTCCTCCTCCAGCCATTCCCGTTCTTGTGGATGGAAGCAAAACTGGTGGAGATGTTGTTTCATATCACAAAGCTCGTCTGTGCTGTTTTCTGTCTGGTTTGTGGGGAATTCATCCTAGCTTTTATCCCTTCTTCCAGGTTACCTGATGGACATCCTCCGGCGCCGTGGGAAGCGAGGCTATGAAGCCTTCCTGGAGTCTTTAGAGTTTTACTACCCGGAGCACTACACCCGGCTAACTGGGAGGGAGCCAGCCCAGCGCTGCTCTATGATCCTGGGTAGGGGCAGGTGCTCCATCCCCCCTTCAGCTGCTGTGTGCATGGGAAGGGCCAGAAATCTGTGCTTGTGCATGTATAAAGCCCTGTTTCATGCTAGCTGTGCGCAAGGAACCCCAACAGCTCTGTGCTCTGGAAGGGAGGGGGCCATATGTATGCGTGTGATGGACCGTGGTGCCATAAGCATGGGACAAGAAGGGCTGCAAACCCACAAGACAGCTTGGCACCCCTTGATGGAAAACAGTGTTGGGTTGCTTTTTTTAGGGTTACCCCTGTCTCAGCAGCCAGGACCTGATTCTCCTTTGTCTCCCTTCAGATGAGGAAGGCCCTGAGGGACTAACTCAGTTCCTGATGATGGAGGTGAAGAAAGTGAGGGCTCAGCGGAAGGAACACCTACTGAAGGAGCACCAGCTCCAGGTGAAAAACCAAGCACTGGAGCAAGAGCAGGCCCGCCTGGAGCAGCAGCTGCAGGAGCTCCTGAAGGTACAGGAGCGTTGCAAGCGTCTGAGAGAGGAGTGGGACACCAACAGCGTGGAGCTGCTGAGGCTGAAGGATGAGAACTACATGATGGCCATGCGCTATGCACAGCTCTGTGAGGAAAAGAACATGGCTGTGCTGCGGAGCCGGGACCTGCAGCTGGTGGTATGGCCCCAGGGAACATGGGGGCTGGTGGCAGGAGATGGTAGGGTCTGACGGCCAAGAGGGATGCATGTGGATGTTTGTGTGTGGCGGCTCGTAAGTGAGAAGGAGCTGATGGCAGGTGGGACGTGTGTTGGGGCGCGTGCCCCTGCTTTTGATGGGGAGCATGCCCTGAGCAGGGCAGAGCGTCCAAGTCATGGGCATGGCACAGGAGACTCGCCACTGCCCTGGGGCAGCTGGAGATACATCACCAGCTCCTGCTGCAGCTGGCAATACATCACCTAGAGGAGCCAGCACCAACTCCTTAGAGGAGCTGCCAGGGCGATGCTTTCCCTGGTATCTCTCGTCTCTCAGCCTGGCTGTTGGTACCATGCGATGCCCTGTCTGCTCCTGCATGCCCTCGCCGCCCTGCGCTGCCTGCTTTGCTGATGGGCACCCGCGCTGTGTGCAAGCAGCACAGGCACGCAGCAGGCAGCTGATTCTGTCAAGCTGTGTGTTTGTCTTTACTCCTTTCCCCGGAAAAGGCTTGCGTTTTCCTCTGTCTAGTGAGGATGGTGGCTGTGCAGCCACCCACACGCGAGGCGCCTGGAGCTGCCCAGCCTGCCTTGCCGCTCATAAGGAGTGTTTTGGCCCAGGCTCTGCCTGCTCCTGCCGCTCTCCACCGCCTCCTCCTCCTCCTCGTCGTCTCTCATGACATTTGGGAGTCTCATGCTGCATACCTGAAGGAATTAATGACACTGCACTCCAGCTGCCAAGCTCTCACCTCCAGCAAACACGCGCCCATTTCCTGCCTGGGCAAGGACAGCCCTACCTTGAATTTATTAATAACTCGGTTTCCTTGGTGTTCCGCTGCCTCCTGGCATTCCCCTCACCAGTCTGGGCCTGGACCTTTCACGCGGCCCCACGGGTACCTTTCATTCCTCAGCCTGCTCTGCCAGCTCCGGGATCCTCCCCTACTTTTTACCAGTATTCCCGCCAATGCCAGCTCCCCTGGACCTCCTCTGAGCAGGGAGGTGAATTGCTTGTGGGCGACTGTGGGGTGGAGAAATTCCCCCTGGAAGCAGGGTGGGCCACCAGGTCCCAGCCTGCCTTCCGCTCCTGGCTCCAAGGTCCAGAAGTGACCGGTCCCTGAAAGTTATTCTAGGTCTTTTGGGCAGATTTGTGGAAGTAGTCCAGTTCCTGACTCCCTCCTTGGCAATTTTGGCAGTACTGCTTAGTGCTCAGTGGCTTTGGTAGGTTTCCCCTGCCCCGTTTGCTCTCAAAGCCTGACCTGGGTGTGTAACTCCGGTTCTCTGATCAACCTCGTCAGTCCTTACAGGTCTGTGAGGACCTCCCTTACTCCTAAAAATAACTGACCTCACTTGTCTCCAGTGACACGTTGGTGGAAGAGTGTGAGAGCAGGCCAGGGTGTGATGATACATCTATGGTACCCTGCAGCCTTCAGCGGCTTAAGCCTCAAACGCTTCCCAGGCCGGAGGTGACCTCCTTGCACTGGTTAGCCTCTGGTGGATTTTTCTGCTGCAAATTTGTTTCTCAGCTGTTCTAGGAGCCGGGAAGCCTTTGAGGCACTCACAGCTGCTGGCCCTGGTAGCACAGCAGAGGTCCCTGGTCCACTCAGGGTCAAGGTCAGCTGAGCTGAGGATACCCCAAGGTAGCAAGAAAATTGTTGCGCCAAGAGAGGATCCTGAGACTGCATGCGCTTACGCAAGTGCGTCTGCCTCCTTTGCCCTGCAGGGAAAAGCTTTTGTGTGCAGCTGGGCTAACCTTGGCCCAATGGTAGGATAGTCCTTCGCGGGGTTGCCCAGCCCTCTCCTTCCTCACCTCCAGGCCCTTTCTTTGCTCAGCGTCCTCTCTGCTTCACTCTCCCGCTCTCCCACTCTCCGCTTCACTCTCCCACTAAGGCAGAATCCCCCCGGCATGGGCCATGCGTGTCAGACTGTGTTTCTTCCCTGGGTTGCAGGTGGACCAGCTGAAATGCAAAGTGACCAGCCTAGAGGAGGAGTGCAACCTGCTGCGGAAACAGGCGTCTGCACCGCCCCAGCGAGAGGCGGAGGAGCGGGGCCACCCCGACGCCATGTCGGAGCTGTGGGCTGAGAACCAGCGGCTCACGGCATCACTGCAGGAGCTGCAGGGCATGTTGCAGGTAACCTGGTGGGGCAGGGCAGGCTTCAGGTCACCTCCTTTCCTGGGGGTACCCCCAGTGCTGGTGACATGGACACGGGAAAGATGGGGGAAATCGCTGTCCTAGGCTGGCCTGTCCCTTCCTCTGAGCATATCGCTTGGCTGTGGTGGCGGCCATTGCTTCTGGGTCTGGGTAGCGATGGGTCCTTGTTTCCAGCTCTATGATTCTCAGATGTACTCATAAGTGTGACTTTGTGCCTTGGAGCGCACAGTAGATTAATGGAGGAGTGATGATGACAGTTGTGCTAGTCTGCCTGTCACTGCCCTGGTCTGGTGCTCCCTCAGTGCTTGTGGTGCAGTGATGGTACCCTCTCACTTTCTAGACACCCGGCGAGAGCCCAGTGCCAGGCTCTGAGCAGATCCTGCTGGACATCCTGGAGCATGACTGGAAGGAAGCCCAAGACGACCGGCAGGATCTCTGCCAGAAACTCAACTCCCTGCAGAATGAGCTGCAGTGGGCTGAAGAGCTGAGGGATAAGGTAGAGCATCCACCACCACCTCTGTCCCCACACACCGGGCAGGGCCTGGAAAAGAGGGGAGGGAGGGGGCTGGGAAGCCACAGCAGTCACTTCCAGGAGGGCTAATGCTCACTGCTTGCTGTTGCCAGTACCTCCAGGAGGTGGAAGATCTGCAGCTGAAATACCGGACGCTGCAGAAAGACTGTGATCTCTACAAGCATCGGATGAACACAGTGCTGCTGCAGCTGGAGGAGATTGAAAAAGAGCGGGACCAGGTAAATTACTCTCCCCCTTGGCTCTCCACCTCCCAGCAGGACCAGAGCCTTTGTCTCTGTTCTGGATACCCACTTCTTCCCCAGTGGATCTTCTCCATCCAGGCCAAGGTGGGAGGTGGGGGTTAGTAGTGCAGTTCTCTGCCTTTTCTCACTCTCAGCCTGGCTCCTTGCAGGCAATCCAGAGCCGTGATGGGGTGCAGCTACAATACTCTCAGAGCCTGATCGAGAAGGACCAGTACCGCAAACGCGTGCGGGCCCTGGAGGAGGAGCGGGACGAGCTCCTAAGCAAGCTGAGCCAGGCAGAAGGGCTGAACAGCACACTGGAGGCACAGCTGCAGCGGTGCCAAGGCAGCCGCAGCATGGGCAAGGTGAGGGTGGCTAGAAAGAAGGGGGAACAGAGAAGGCGGAGGGGTCAGGACTGATTCGTGGGGGATGCAATGGGATGATGGAGTCCCTTCTCTCCCAGATGTGCAGCTCTTCCTACTCCCTCTGCTCCAACCTCAGCAGCACCTGGAGCCTTGTAGACAACCCTAACAGCTTTACGACTGGACTTGCGGATGCGGTGGGGGTTTCTGCTATCCCGTTCCCAGGGGATTCGGCCATTCAGAGCATGGTGAGCACTTGAGCATGAGAGGCTGACCCTCAGCTGAGGGCAGTGGGGACCCACACTGCTCAGGAAGGGCACAGAGGCGTTGGGGCAGGCCCATAGTGGGGCTGTGACTTGGTGGAAGACTGGGCATGGGGTGATGTGTAAGGTGGGAGCAGATCCCAGGTGCAAAGCTTTATTCTCAGTCTCTGACAAAACATCCAACGCTGCACCAAAGTGTGCAGCCCTCAGCTGGGTGTGAAAGACGGGGAAGTGAAGCTCTCTCCATCCATATGACACCCTAGAAATCAACAGCCTCATGTAAGATCATAGAATCATAGAATGGCTTGGGTTGGAAGGGACCTTAAAGATCATCTAGTTCCAACCCCCCTGCCATGGGCAGGGACACCTCCCACTGGACCAGGTTGCTCAAAGCTCCGTCCAGCCTGGCCTTGAACACCTCCAGGAATGGAGCTTCCACAGCTTCTCTGGGCAACCTGTTCCAGTGCCTCACCACCCTCAGAGTGAAAAATTTCTTCATAATATCAAATCTAAATCTACCCTCTTCCAGTTTGAAGCCATTTCCCCTTGTCCTATCAAAAAGCTGTATAATCTACACGTGCTGGGTGGAGAAATCCCAGCTCTTTTGAATCTTGTAGCAGCATTGTATTGTTTTTAAGGGACTCGGGTTATTTCCTTTGTCACTTTGAACTTTAATCCTGGAGCACCCTAAAATGGGCAGTCCCACAGGTTGCTCAAACCTCTGAGTGTGTGGTGGCTAAAAGTGAAATATAAGGACAAAGCTGGATGTTCCCTTCATCTGCGACTAATCCCACAGCATGTACATTGCAAAAAGATTGGGATGCAGTGTCATGCATCTCCATCCATGCTCTCTCCTTGGGAAAACAAGGTGTCCCTGGGTGTTTGGAGGGATGTGGGTCATTCCTGAAGAGTTGTGTGATACCCAAGGAGCTGTTTGCAACCTGTCTGGAAGTGAGGGGAGAGGTGGTGCTGGGTATTGGTGTTAGCAGGTATCTCTCTTTCACTCTGCCCAAGGAGGTGACTCCTGACAGTGAGAAGGATATCAACCGCCTTTCCACCTTCCCTTTCCCTCCCTGCATTGGCTCCATCCTCCGTCGGCAGCGGGAAGATAGGTGCATACCCTACAAAAGGTGACTGCTGAGGGCTGCTTGAGTCTGTGTGTCCTCTGTGGGGCTTGTGGGGGCCAGGGAGAGCAGGCTGGAAGGGGAGGAGGGAACCTGGAGTGGGGATGGAGAGTTGGAAGGCTGGTTGGGAGCTGCATGATGGCTGGGGGTGTGCTTCTGGGGGGTGGGGGAAGGCTGTGAGGATGGGGTTGAGAATGGGATGCAAACAGCCTTTGGAAAAGCTGCTGCTGCCTCACAGATCCCTTTTGTGTCTCCTTTGTAGCTTGTCCTGTGGCTCCTTTAGCAGCATTGAAGACTCAACAGGTACCAGGTTGGGGCTTTCCCTGAAGGGCTTAGCTAAAAAGTGGTGGCTTTGGGGAGAGGTGTTGGACAACTGATCCTCCCTCATGCCTTTGGTTTGTGCAGCTCACTGTGAAGGCCCTGCACCCTTAGCAAGGTGCTATGGAGCCACACGGCCCCTGGTGCCTTGCCAGGCACGGCAGCTGGAAAAGCTGGCTTTTCCTCTGCAGAGCAGGTAGCTAACCACATCAGGTCTGTTTCATTCATGGAGATCTGCGTTGATGGAGAACTTGATGTGGAGTTGGGGGAGTAGGTAACAGAAGAGAGAAGTGCCTTTGCCCTGGGGTGTTATTGGATATTCCCTTCATCTGCTACTACCTGGGTGATGGGTTGTAAATCTGCTGGAGTGGAGCTCCTGGTGCTGGCAGGTTCTGTGGAGGGTGCTGGTGGCTGAACTCTAGGCACATCCAGGTGGTCCTGGTGGCTGCTACCTTCTGACCGAAATGCTGATGGAGTGAAGATTTGCTTGTTCTCAGGAGACACAGGAAACCCTTTCCAGGAGGGTGACCATTCAAAGCCTCCATGCAGCCTCAGTTTTCCAGTCAGATGCTAGAAAATTCCCAGGAGAAGGTGACAGACCCTTGCCACCCCAAGAACATGAGCTCCCTGCAGCGCTCGGAGAGGTGATGTGCCCCCTCTCTCCTTCTTGCTCTCTTTCCTAGGCAGTGGTTTTGCTAGCGCCTCGCTTGGGGCCTTCTCCTCTTCTTCCAGCAGCACCTATACCAGGGTGAAGTCGGAGATCTGTTTGTCCACGCTTCCCAGCCGCGAGGAGGTCACTAGGAGGTGACTGCTGCTTTCTGAGCTAGACAGTCTGAGCCAGCTGCTTGGGGGGACATATGGTGCTGGGGACCATGTTTGGGAGGCCCTTCCTTTCTGCTTCCCCCCTTGTGGGCTTTTTCACTAGTGGGAGAGGAGAGAAATGAAGATCCTATAGTCCTTGCTTCCCATCAGGACTCCTTTTTTTTTGTGCTGTCCCATATCTTATGGCAGGGGTGGGGATGATGCGCTGGGCTGGACATGCATCTGTCTAGGTAGGGACAGGACCATGGGATCCCAGCTTAGCTTTGGTGTTGGGGCTGGTGGGGTGGAATGGGTCATGGGGGTTCATAAGCTCTGTGTGTATGCCCTGATGATGGCTGTGAATCACAAGCTCTGTACTGCAGTGCTCAGTACAATAAACACCCCGTAGCTGGACACAAAGCATGGGGGACCAGTTCTTAGAAAAGGCAGCAAACTTCAGTTGCTGGACTGGGCGTTTGTCTTTGCCAGGTCACTGGTGGTACAGCTCACTAGCATGGGTCACCCTAGCAACCCTTCATCCCAGGAGAAGAGGCTCGGTGCAGACATGTCCATCCTCGGAGGGAACAGGACAGGGATTTACGTCCAGTGGGTCAAGCCAGGCTCACGGGTCGAGGATGCAGGACTCCGGGAAGGGTGCCGGCTCATTGAGGTGAGTCCGGGAATGGGCTCGCTTTGTGGGTTTGCAAGGCACCTGGGATGATGCAAGGAGTGTGGAGTGATCCCCAGTGCAAGCTGACCTCTACCCAGCTTGAAGTCCACCTCCATTTCTCTTGTTTCCTCGGACTGCTCCCTGCTTGGAGCTTTCTGCAGCACAAACGCCCGTCCAAGTGTTATGGCACCTGTGCATGTAAAAATGCTGAGACCTTCTGAAACATTTTCTTCAGTTGTGGGAGGGGAAAACCAAAAAGGAGTCATGCGGATTAAGACGTCAATGTGGCTATGTGTCCCTGGAGTTGTCTGTCACCTTGCAGTGTTTCAGAGCAGTTTGCATCCCGCACATGCCTGTTGTGAAGCGATCAATTCTGGAGCGAGATTTCTTAGGCCTTCATGACCCTCTTGAGCTATAGAGAATAATTGCTCTGAAGAAAGCTCCTGGAGGGAGGGAAGGGCATTTGTTTTGGCAAGAATGACACCACTTGAAATACAGCTACACTACTTGAATTAATATCCCACCTGTAACTGAAAATAAACCAGCTCTCCCACCCCCACTCCCACATGCGTTCATGCACACACGTTTGCTTTCACAACAGCCTGGCATCCAGACTGGGTGGTGGCTGGCAGCAGGTATTTCAGAGGCAGAGGAGGGAACCAGAGGCAGACTGAGGATGCCTTGTCCTCAGGTAGAGCTTTCCCTGGGTCTGCCTCGCTCTGTAACATCTCTTGTGTAACCCTGATGGGTGAGGGGGCTGGGGGGGAGCCTGCTCTTCCAGCCCTTAGGTCTAACGGCATCGGGTCCTTGCTAGTTGAGAGTGCCATCGCTGAAGGAAGAGGTCCTTTCACTGGAGAACTGCACGCGGGAGGTTGCCTACCTGAGCCTGCTGCATTGGGATGAGCCTTCTAGTCTCATTTTTCAGCTGGACCTGGAAGGTAAGGCCCTGGCAGCTGGGTCTCCTTTGAGCCTGAACTCTCTGCCTCACTTTCCAGACTCTGCACCCAGCCCTGAAGGTAAATCTCAGTTATTCTCTCTCCTCTCCTGTTTGGTCCTAGGCCACCATGTCTGACACAGGGGTTGGCCGTAGCTCTGGTAGCTTTCCCTGTCTGGTGTGACATGTGCATCCTCTGAGTTACAGGATGGAGGTACAGACCTTCTGTCTGTTTGCCTCCTCTGCACCCCCCACCCCGATCCGTAGCATCACAGCTGTGCTGGGGACCTGCCTATCTTGTTGGTGACGGTTGTCTCCTGTGTCCCCACCGGTGACCTATATCTCCTGCTCCAGGATACCAGCCTCTGCGGGAAGCCCTAGAAGAAGGGAAGAAGCTTTCTGGAGACTCGTTCTACATACGCACCAACCTGTCGCTCCTGGAGCCGTCAGACCCTTATGCACTGTGCGTCAAGTGCCGGGAGATCCTCCACGTGATGGACACCATGCATAAAGGGCGGCTGGAGTGGTACTGCTCCCGCGTCGATCCCTTGACCATGCGGGACCTGGACAAGGGGACGGTGCCCAACTACAGCAGGTAACCAGGGTGAGAAGGAAGGCCGGGGGTACCTGGGGTACCCACCCCATTTCTCTTTGTTGAGCACCCCCTAGGGGTCCTGAGTGGTGTGGGTTGGTGTCTTGATAGTGTGGGCTGCCCAAGCCTTGAATGGGGGACCAGTGTGGTAGTGTTTGGGTGCCCTTGAGAGACTGGGAGTTTGAGTGAGGGCTTTGATATGCTTATGTTTCAGCAGGTCTCTGTGGGGTTTGGCAAAGAGAGTCACAGCAGGCTACAGCCCCTGGGGGCTCTACAGTTGCTTGAGGGCAACCTCTATCTTTTCAGGGCTCACCAGCTTTTGAAGATCCAGGAGAGGGGCCAGATGTCTGGGCAGCAGAGGGGTCACAGAAATAACGTAAGTCAAAGAAGGCGGCAATGAGAGTCGTGCATGTGTACCTATGGCCACCCCACCACCTCAGCATGCAATCTGCTCCACTATTGGTAAACCAGCTCGTATAGAGGTGGCAGCTGCATTAGCAAGCAGAGTAGGGGCTTATAGCCCAGACAGTGTTACTGCTCTGTGGCTGCTTTCCTACCCCCTCCCTGCTTCCCAGACTGAACCTGGTGGGTGGCAGACCTGCTCCCATGCTTTTTGTATGTATGCTCCATCCTCTTTGCCAGCAGGTGTTCGCAGCCAGCTGTGTCGGTGTGTGAAATGGTCTGTGCTCTCAGTCTTATTGCCCTCACTTTCTCCTCAGCTAAAGAAACGGGCCTTGGACCAACTGCGCCTGGTGAAATCCAAACCGCAGAGGAGCCCAGAACAGCCACCTCAGCAACTGTGGCTGGACCCCTGCTCAGGTTAGCTGTTACCCCTGCACCTGCCCCGTGACTTTTGGAGACCCAATTGTCCCCTTTGGACACTGAAGGGACATTGGTATCTGGGATGCCTCAGTCTTTTTGCCTAGGATCCCTCTTTTAACCCTGCTAATGGGATTTTGGGAAGCCCATGCTCCTTTTCCTAGGCTTTATGGGGCTTTCCATTGCTTCTGTGATTCTTGGGATCATCTGACTTTTTGTGGAGAATAAACTGGTGTGTAGCTCAAGCGAGTCCTAGGAAATGGGGAAGGGGGGCTATAGCCAGGGTATCTGCCAGTGGGTGAGTGTTGTAACCAGGGTAGGATCTCTCCTGGGACATAGGATGGTTGGTAGGTGCCTCCATGAGTCAGGATGAGGGGATGGTACAGGAAGCACAGTCTGTGGTCTGTGAGCTTGTGGCAGCCTTGCCTCCCATGTTCTCACCTTTGGCTTTCCTTTCTTCATTCCTGTCTTCCAGACCCAGACACAAGCCTGAAGCCTTACAGCCTGGTGCGCCCTGTGGTGGTCAAAACACCCCGTCCTGTGGTGCTGTCACCTAACTGCATTGCACCACGGCTCATCAGGAACCTACTGGACTTGCCCACCTCTCGCCTGGACTTCCATGTGTGCCCAGCAGGTAGGCAGTAATAAGTGATTGTCATGTCCAAGGCTCTTTTAGGAGCCTGTGGCTGAGTGAGGTAGAGTACACAAGTCTCCTACTTCCCAGGCCTGCTTTCCCCTTTTACCTCCTGCCACTTCTTAGGTCTACAGTGGAAAGCCAAGATTTTGCTCAAGGATGTCACTTCTGTGGAGGCCTTGGTCAGTCCAGTTCAGGGAAGAGGTGCTTTTAGTCCTGGAAATATGTGACATAGTCTCATGGGACTCTTGGAGAGGACATGAGGTGTCTCTTCAGTGGCTAATTGTGGGCGTCTCTCAGACAATACCTGTTGACAGGTCACCCTTTGGGCTGAGCATCTGCAAGACATTTCCTCCTGTTTTTAACTGTGTCCTATCCCTTTGACCCACGTGGAAGCCAGTCCGCCCTTCTGTTCTCCTGGGGTATGGAGATCCTCTCTCTTCCTTTGAGTGGGTGACAGTGGCATTGCCTTGCTGCTCTGGGTGGCTTTTTCCAGGGATGATGCCTCTGGCTGAGGTGGCATCTGCAGGTTGACTTCATACCAGCTCTTCCTCCCCAGGGACAAGAGGATCCAGCCTTAGTGCTGTGATCCTCTCCCTTATGGCAGCAACATGAGGCTGACACACCACTGCAGAGGCTGCTGGGGAAAGGGCTTTTTTCCCACAGGGAGTTTTCACAGAGGACAACTCTTTCTTCCCCCCTTTCTCCTCCCTTCTCCATCTCTCTCCTCTCCCTGTGTTTAGAGTTCTGCCTTTGCCAACTGCAGGACTGAAAAATGAGTGGGTATATTTTTTGGTGCTGGTGATGGAGGTAGTGAAAAGTCTCTGGTTTGCTGAAGAAAGATGGCTTCACAAATTTGGGCCGCTGGGCTTCATATCTGAGTGACTTGGCCATATATCCTGTCCTACTGAGCCCTCTGCAGGGTCCTCCTCACATTGCATGGGGACATGCTTTGAAGCCATTACTGCAGCTAGAGACTTTACGCCGAGGACAAAACCTCGTCTTTCACCTGTCAGTTTTGCCTGTTACGAGGGAAGGAAAGTGATTTTGGAGCCTTGAGCTGTTTCTCTTCTCCTTGCTGCCTGTATTTTCCCTTGGAGAAGTCGCAAGCCAGTGCCGTTAATATAAGCCAGCTGATCATCCACAGGACCCTGCTGCCCCCAAAGGAAAAAGATGGCTTTGCAGGATCCAGGTCTACCTGGGAAGCACCTGTGCCACCAGGCTGAGGTAGCCCAGCCAGCCTAGGGCTTGGGAGAGCTGGGAGGTGCTCTGGACCCAATTCCAAACAGGCCTTCTCCTAAAGTCATTACTTTATTTCTATCTTAGGGGTGAGCAGCTCCTAAAAGCCTTGTTAGGTCCCCTGCTCGTGTTTCAGAGGCAGCATGGGCAGCTGCCTAGGGCAGCACGGTCAGCAGGCAGAGCCTGGAGCCTGCTTCAGCCACACCGGGCTGCAAAGCCTGTGGCTCCCAAGTGAGGTCTCTGTGCGTGCATTGTCTCATCTTCTGGTGGGAGTTACTGGGGGTACCTCACAGTCATTGCTTCGACCACGCTGTACCTCGCTGTCCTGCCAGCTCTTCCCCCAGTTGTCTCCATCAGCATCACCTCTCTGCCGCTGTCCTGCCTGGCGTTGCCTCATCTGCTGGGTGCTGTCCTTCTATGTCCAAGCCAAGGGGGGAGGTGGCTCAGGCTGCCACCAACAAAAGGAGGTTCAGCTTGCTCCCCATCTTCTTCCCACTTTCCCACGCTGAGAGGCACAATCCCCTTGCTCCCCCATGCCTGCTGCTCACTGGAGCCGTCTATGAGCCCGTGCAGCTCACAAACCCTGCAGAAAACCTACCTGGCAAATTAAAGTGATAATTTTTTCTGCCATGCTCTGTTATAGAGGGGGTGAGACGGTCTGGCAGCGGGGAAGAGGGGGATAATGGCTGTGAGCTGGCTTAGGCTGCTGCGGTACTGCAACACAAGAGCTGCTCTTGCCCTGCAAGTTGTCTTCAGCTGTGATATCTTGCTTGTTCTGTACGCAGAAAGCTGCAGGAAATCCATGCCAACGTGTAATGTTGTATAATTAGACTCGCTCTCCAGAATCCATAAACAGTGAACTCGATAAGCATCAGCGCAGCAACAAACGTGCAGGATCTGAGGTGGAAAGTATGTGCAGGAGAGAGAAGGGGCTGACGTCTCCCTTTTCATATCTCCTCTTGGCTCGCAGAGAAGCTGGCAGAAGGGGATCCCAGTGCTACCCACACTCAGGAGCACCCTGGGTCTAGAAGTGCCCCCCGGGACCGGAGGGAGAGCGGGCGAATCTGCATGATCCGGGAGGTGATGGAGAAGGTGCTGAGCTGTTTGGTGTGGGGAGAGAGGGCCAGGATGGGGCACCCTGTTCAGATTGGAGGAGAGGAGGGGACAGCTGAGCAGGGGAAGAAGGAGGGCAGTGTGGTTGGTAGAGGAGTTGTTTACTTGGGGGTTGTGTAGTTTGGAGGGTGTTTTAGGTCCAGGTGCTGTGGGGTTGTGGAGCAGCAGATATGGACTTTTCCCCGAGTCACTGCTGAGCTCAGGTGAAAGAAATGGCAACTGGGGATCCATGGAGGAGGCATTGGGAAATGCCGTACGCAGAAGCGACCTCCCTTCTCTCACATTCTTCATCTTTGCCAAAGTAGCAACAGCTTTGCTCAGGGCACATGGAGAAATGTGGGGCTGTGGGTGACAATGATGACAAAGGGGATGTGATGATGGGCTGTGGCTGAGTGGGGGGTCTGGCGCTGGGTTGGCAGTGATAGAGTGGGTCACCCTGCTCTTTAATTCTCCCCTTCCCTCTTGGCCCTGTCTGTAAATCTCACATTTAATGGAATTACTATTGGAAAAGCAATGATATTTCACAGTGTGGCGTTTGATTTAATGTAACTGTCAGGGGCTGGGGTTATTTTTTCTCCATTTAAATCAGTAAATCTATTCAATTTCCCTTCCAGAATAAACACTGCCTACTGGAGCTGGGAGTTCAGAGTGTGAGGGATCTAATTAAAAGTGAAATATACCCCATCGTTATCCATGTCGAGGTCACTGAGAAGAACGTTAGAGGACTCAGGTAAGACAAGGCGGAGTGGCATGGATGAAGGCTGTCATGGGAGGAAAGAGAAGCCCTTGTCTCTCTTCAGAGGGAGAGACAAGGACCGGGGAAAGAGCACTTGCTGTGTGTGTTGGGGTTGGCCTCTGTGAGGGGGAAAAAGGGCAGGAAAATCGGCTTTGTGTACATGTGAGGGAGTTCCTGGGTGTTTTTGCCACCCTGCCTCTTTATGCCAAAGTTAATGCTCATCCCTGTGTTTTCCCCAGGAGCTTGCTGGGGAAGGCGGGCCAGCGGGACTCAGAGGTGCTGAAGGTGTGCCGTGGTGCGGAGCAGGCTCTCCACACTCTGCCATGCTCCTGGGCCCGTGTGGAGCCCCATGCCTGGAGCCACGCCGAGGAGCTGCCCAAAGTGGTTCGGGGGTGCATCTTCCAGGAGCAAACCCGCCCGCTGTGGATCGAGGAGGGCGATGACTGAGTTGGGGGTAGCAGAGCAGGCACTGCCAGCTACCGTCCCCAGGAGATGTTCTTGGAGGTCCCTGCCTCCCCAAGCTCCTCCAGGTAGCATGTCCTTCCTCCCCGAGGGGATGCCGGCAGCAAAGGCCCCCAGGGGTAGCCTTTGTGGTCTGCTTGAGGCCACCAAGAGCCGGGGAGTAACACGTGCTGCCTGAGCTTTCTGTATTTTATTGGAGAGATGTCTTCCACCGTTATGGTGGAAACCACCCTCGTGGGCTGTTCCTCATCACCTTGGTCTGTCCTTGTCTCTGGTACGTGATCAGGTTGCCAGATGGGGAACTGTGTGGGATCAGGCTGTGTAGGAGCATATCTCACACACATTTGAAGTCCTTCTCCCATCACCTCTGCCTCCCCTGCCCTGCGGCACTGTGTGCTCTGGGTCCTCTTCCCCTGTCTACCTCGCCTCCGGCCCCACGGCACAGGAAGCACAGCTCTTATGTGCCAACGCCCTGCCGTGGCTGGAGTGACACTAAGCTTGCAACAGACCCGTGTTTTATAGGAGCTGTACTCTTTATTGCTTGTAAATTATTAATGGAGCCTTTTATTGGCAAACCGCATATAAAGGAGAATTAAATACCATTCATAATGGGAACGGGTGGCAGGCTACGGGCTCGTGTGTTACTGGGAAGGTTCGGGTGATGCACGATGGGGTATTTTTCTCCTCTTCTAGTGGAGGCCCAACTGCCCAGCCCTCCAGGGGAAGGAGGGAGCACTGCCTTTGCCATCGTAGGGCAGCAAGAGGTGCAGGGAGAGGACAGGTTAAGTGTGCCACAGACCAAGCCCCCTCTCGTTTCTACTTGCCCACTGTTTTTCAGTCCCTTGTCTCTCCCTAGTGCTGATGTTGGCCAGGTTGCTCTGAGAAAACCAGGGAAAAGCTCACTTGATGTGTCTGACTGAGGTCCCTAGAGCTTCGCATCCCTCCATGCCCTGGTTATCGTGAAGTGACAAGCCAGCTACCTTGTCATCCTGGAGGACAACAGTGAGGCTGAGCTCAGCCACATTGCCAGGAGAGCGGGTATCCTCTTGCCTCTCCAGTGGGGACTGTTCTCTGCCTGACATGGGGCCAGGTGAAGGTTCAGACTCTGACAGAGAGAAGATGGAGGGTTTGGGTAGCAGCAGCCATGTTCGCCTGCCCTAGCATGGTCCTGACTCCTAACCAATTGCTGTTATCAGCCCTGCTATAGGAAGGGGGCGCCAGGATACCCACACTATGGAGAGGTGGAGGTTGTGGTGGTAGAGGGTCTTTCCTGGGGCATGGAAGAGGAAAATGGGGTCTGGAGCTCTGGAAGGCTCTGTGGGGCACAAGGCTAGGCAGAGGGCTGAGCCCACTGCTCCTGGGGTCAATGGGAGAAGATGGGCAACCAGCCCCAGAGAGTCAAGTCCTCCCCGCCCCTGTGATTAGGGCACTGCCAGTGCCATGCACTTTCAACGCTCTGAGCAAAGATTAACTTGCTGATCTTCACAGGTCCCCTGTGAGGTGTTATTTCAGGCTCTAAACCAGTTGCCTGTGTCTTTTATGAGGACGAGAATGAAGGGGGGAGGAAAGAAAATGAAAAGATTTTAACCTGCCGTCGCTCAAATGTAGAGCAAAGTCCCAGATCTGCCCTGGAGCGATGCAGCTCTGCTCCCGGGGAAGGGGGAACTGGTGTGACACATGGCTCCAGATGAAAACTCCCAAAAGACATCCACTCCAGGGGCTGCAGCCCAAGCATCCCAGCACAGTCATCCCCCTGGGAGGGTGCTTGCCCTGCAGGCAAACAAAGTGGGACTCTTGTTGAGCTGATGAGAAGACAAGTCCCAAAGCAAGCTCTCCTCCACCCCAACATGGATTTGGAGAGCACAGCTTGCATCTTTGCAGGAAAAAAAGTAGCACTTGAGTATCCAGGGAAAAGTCCGCACGAGGCACTCTGATTCAGGGCTTGACATCTCCTCCCACCCCTGCTGGCAACTGGGAACCAGCCGCAGCTTTATGGACTAGGCTGAGGGTGGTTAAGAGCGAGCCCCTCCCATTTTGGGTAGTAAAATAAAAAGAAACAGATGTCCCCCAGCACCTCCCTGGGCCACTACTAGTGTCAGCAGGAGGGAAAGGGAGGCAAAAGAAGGCTGCTGGGAGGCAGAGAGGTAGCACCCAGCTCTCCAAGCAGCAGGCAGCACTGCCTCGCCTGCTCCCAGGCTTCTTCCAGGTCCTCTCTTTATCCGTCTTGTGTCCCCTGAGGCTTTCAAAATCCAGCTTCAACTCGTTCTGGACACGGGTGAGAAGCGGGGCAGAGGGCTCCAAGGCAAACATAAATGATCCCCCCCCCCGCTCTGCACACCCCAACCCACCTTCTTTGTACCACTGGGGGGGTGGCTGCCTGCTTGGAGGAATGAGTCACGGGTTAGGTAACAGGCAGAATGCAATTAGCAGCCCTGGGCACCAATTACCAGCTGTAACAGCCTTGTGCAAGCCTGTGTAACGAGTCACCCAGAGCAAGGCGCGTGTCGCCCTTGGAAGTTGCCAGCCCTTTCCACGCTGCCCCCCCCTGCCCCAGCAGAGCTCCAGTTGTACAGGGTCTCTGTCCCATGCAACCTTCCCGATGATGGGTCAGCCAGCTCCGCCCTGGGGCAGGACTGGGCACTGAATGACCCCCCTGTCCCTGACACCCCAGCAGAAAGAGGTGTCTCACAGTGCAAGATGCAAGCTCACTTCTAGCATTGGCCATGTTCTGGTTTGTGCGTGCCTGACCTGTTCCGCTGCCTGGCACCATGCTCTGTACAAGGTAGCTTTGAATCATATTTGTATGTCTTTTGGGGACACCACTACGGACCCTCTGCCTGTGTCCCCTTTTCCTTCCTAGATGATCTCCTAGGCATGGCTGGGAGGTGCTGCGGGGTGCCTGGGAGCCAGGGGAGCTGCCTTTACAGCCTGGGGCTGTTGGCACGGGGCTGAAGCACTCAAGAGAGGTTAATTTCTGGTTCAGGAGCAGTGGTTAGCCATGGGACCAATTCCGGTATTTAGCGCAGAGGAAGCGGATCAGTCATACCAGCTTCACATCCCTGCAGTAATATAAGGCCTGAAGGTGAATGACTCCCCCTTCCTGCCCCAAATCAGTGTAAGAAAGCATCACTATTCAAAGGGATCTAAAAATAAAACCTGCAGGGACACTCCAAAGAGATATGGGAGATGCTCTGGAGATGTTCATGCTTCAGGGGGAGGCTAGGAGTCTTGGAGACTCTGAGAAATACATGGGAGGAGGGAGAAGTGGATGGAGTGGTTTCTTCCTTACAAATGAAAAAAGTTGTAGCCAGGGACAGGACTGGGGTGAAAGAGCGTGTGTGGGTCCTGGGGAACCTGAGCAGACGGGTTTAGTCTTGCAGGGAGGTTCTCCCTGTGTGCCTGGAAAACGTCTGTGTGCAGACACATGGTGGGAGTGTGGAACAGAGGGACCCTGATCCCTGCCCTGACCCCCTTTTCTAAGGTAATGTGATATAACATGTGCACAGGGGGGCTCTTTGCCACATGGAGCCATGTTCCCACCACATTTCCCCCGGGTCCCCATCTTATTACTTTTTATTTTTATTTTTTTGGTATGCTGAGATTAGATGCCCACAGCTTGCAGCTCCCTGAGGAGGCGCTCTGATTTCGGTAACTTATGTAGAGCACTCCCATCTTGCTGTCCCCACGCGCGCTGCCACAGGGAAGCGGGGGTGAGGGTGCGGGTATTGTTCCCCTCCTGGGCCGGTTGTCTCTCTGTACTCCCTGGCTTCTCTGTAAAGTGGTCTAGAGGTTGCACGAATGGGACCCTCATGGTCATCCACCCCATATCCAGCTGAACCAGCAACATCATGCAGCAATCTCTGGTACTGACCCCGAAATTTCCTGTCTGCAGTGGTCTTTGTCTTGGGAGGGGGTCTCACGCCTTATGAGGGTCTCTGATATCCCTGTCCCTGGGATGCAAGTCCCATGCAAGACTTGCTCAGCTATGCTCAGCGTGCTCTGTGTCATGGCCCCAGACTGCCCTCCTGGCCTCCTTGGGCTTGTTGGGACCCAGAGGGCTGAGGTGAAGGCGGCACAGGGGAGATGTACGGCCATGCCAAACGGTGGTGGGGTGGTGATGGTAAGAAGCTGGAGGTGCCAGTTTCCTCCTCTGCCTGTGGGAGTCTCTGGGAGAGGGGAGAGGACCTCCCCTCTCTTCCTTGCCTGGGGAAAGGGAAAAGGAAACATCATCTTGGACAGCACAAGAGCCACAGGGAACAAGTCGCCAAGCTCAGCCCTGCTGCAGGGGGCAGGTACCTAGGTGGGATATAAACCCAATGCTGAGCCGTGGACACTGAGAGGGAGGCAGCAGGCCCTCCCTCACACTCTCTGGTTCTGGTGTACCTGTTCCTGTGAGTGTCACTGGCTCTGCAGCCACCTGGGCAGGAGACCATCCTTGGGCATCCCCGGTGGGGATGTGAGATGGGGAGGGATGGTGGCTGGGGGCAGAGGGAAAGGGACCTTCAAGAGTGAGAGGGACTGGGTCATGGTTTAGGGAGTTGGGTGTCAGAAGTGGGGGTGTCAGACCCTAATTTAAGACTCTGGGGCAGCAGGGGACACAAGGTCCTGCTTTGCGGGGGCAGGGTGGGGTTAAAGGACGGGGCAGCAATTCAGCACAGTGCCCACAGGAAAAGTCTGAGACTGGGGGAATTCCTGGGGAAACATCGTTCTTCCAAAGAACCATGTAGGACCCCGCACCTTAACTTCACCCGAACCCACACCTGTGCCACTTTCCCCTCCTCCTGCAAGAGCACAGGGCTGAGCAGTGCTGCAGGGATGGGGCTGGGCTGTCACACAGGAGCAGGGGCAAACAGTCCAGCAACAGGTTTAGTCCTCCCAGATCAGCTGCTCGTCACCTTGGAGATGTCCTAGCCTGGCCATGACCTGGTCAGGCAAACCCACCGCCCGGACCCAGGGCTTCCCCCCCTCTCCATCCTCCACCCTCCATCCTCTTCCTCCCCCGGGGCTGGCGCCCCGCCCCGTGCCCGGAGGCGGGACCGGGACCGGGGCCGGGGCCGGGGCCGGGACCGGGGCCGGGGCCGGGGCCGGGGCTGGCCGGGAGCAAGAGCAGGCGGCACGGAGGGAGCAGGTGGAGAGGCAGCCCCGCAGCACGCATGGCACCCGGCCCCTTCCCTGCAGCCCCGCACCCGCCGCTCACCTCCGCCCCGCAGCCCCTGGCTGGGATGCACGGGTTGGTGTCTTCTGGGGAACTGATGCTTTTGGTCCAAACTCCCCACCGGTGGCTCTGATCTCCTTTGCTGCCCCCTTGACCCCCAGCCTGGGACCCTCGGCCTCACTGCCACGGTGGGGATGCTGACTTTCCTCCTGGCAGGCTGTGCCAGCCACCTGCCTGTCGCCTCGGAGTATTTTCCCATCATGTGTCCCTGCCTGGCTGGGTCGTCAAGCCCTCTTAGCCTTTGAAAATTCCCCCCGCTTCACCAATATCCTCTGGGGCTGCTGTCTCTTTGGCTTTCCGGTCTTCACCCACCCTAATCCTTGGCCACATCCTATTGAGACCTCGCTCTTGGCTGGTCCTGTCCCTTTGGAGGCTTCGAGAAGAGAGGACAGCTTCACGTGGAGGTACAGATGGAGATTGTCCTTCTTCAATAGGGTACTGGCTGCGGCGGGAATGATTTGGGAGCCATGGGCCATCGGCTCATCCGTGGTCTCTCTGGAGCTGCAGTCTTCCTTGTCAGCGTGACTCTCCTCTCCGTGCGGCACCGTGGGGCTCAGGAAACACCTCGGTACCCGGGGCTCAGGGAGGGGATGTCGGGGAAGCTGGAGCGACAGAGCAAAGCGAGCCCAGAGGATGGAGGCAGTGGCAGGGGGCAGAAGGACCTGCAAGTCCATCCTCCGGAGGGATACAGAACTGAGGGAAGCCTCACTCTTGGGGACATTTTCATAGCCGTGAAGACAACCAAGAGATTTCACCAGAGCAGGATGGAGCTGCTCCTGGACACGTGGATATCCCGGGCCAGAGAGCAGGTGAGCATGTGGATTTGGACTAGAGAGGGGGTGTTTGGTAACGGGGCAGGGATGGGGGCAAGGAAGGGGGGGCTGGGCGCTGCAGTCCCACCCAGTACTTTGCCTCATTTTCCCTAATTCTCACTTCTGTTCAAGTTGAAAGGGGGATGCTACCCAGCAAAGTGTTTCACTGGTAGCTGCTTCATGGGAAAAGCTGGCAGAGAGGATGAAGAGCTTGCGTGGGCTCTTCCCATGAAGGCTGAGAGGACGAGTGCTCTTAGCAGGCATCACCTGCCCCTAACCTAAGCCTGACTTTTTCAGCTTGAGGTGGAAGGGATATAAATTTCCTTTTTTTAACCAATAACACCGCGGGGCTGCAGGCAGCCTGGGCCACACCAGACTGAGAGCACAGACCGTCGTGGGTCTGTATGAAATGGTGGGTTTCTACCTCCTAGTGCCATGAGTTAGCTACATTTCCGTCTGAGTGGCACCCCCTGGCCCTCCATCAGGATGCCCGCATTGCGCCTGGGCACCCTGCGCCCTGGGGACGGTGTGGTGCAGCAGGCAGGAGAGGGAGGCAGGAGGACCCAGAGGACCTCCTGATGTGCGGGAGAGCTGTTTGCAGCCCTGTTCACTCTCCAGCACATTAGCACACCCCAGGCCTTGCTTTTGTGGGCAGGTCCCCTCACGTGCATGATCTTGAAGTGATGTGGATGTATATTTGATTATTTATTTATTTTTTTAACTGGGGGCCTGATGTTTCCACCCTTTGCTAAAGCAGAGTTTGGAGAGTTTCTTTCCTGTTAGAGGAACTGATGTGGGGCACCACGTTGGCGGTGCTGTGCAGACTGGCTTACTGGTGGGCAGAAGTTCTCCCCAGAGCCCGGGTGTTTCTCTCCCTCCCTTGCAGAGCTGCTCCTCGAGAAAGAAGAAATCCTGTGGCTGCCCCCAAAGGGTTGTTTGGGATTTTTTTTTGCCTCTGCCTGGGTGTGATGGGTGCCTAGAAGACAAATTCAGGCCTCAGCGAGGGAGGGGGACGGGGGCGGAGGTATTGGGTAGGAGAGCGCTTGAAGCAATGCAGGGTTTTCTGGGTAAGGGTGGTTTTCCACTTCATGGTGCTGCAACTGTCTGGTCTGCTGCGGTCGTCACAGGAAGCCATGTCCTATTTTGAGCACGCTTCCTTTCCTGTCTGTGCGTCCCTCAGCATCCGAGATGTCCTGCTTCCTCCTCCAGATGCACTTCTCCTCTCTGCCCAACCTCATCCCAGCAGCTCTTTGGAGAAACCAAACCCAACCGCATGGCTGCACTGGCATTAAGATGTCGTGACTGGGGCTTTTGGGGTGGGTTTTTCAGGAGCAGCTCACTTTCCCCTCCTCGTATGTTTGACAAACAGGCGCCTGGCCATTCCACTGATGACAGCAATTAGATACCAGCTCCCCAGATTTGTTTGGCAGGCAAACGATGTCCAAACCTGGGAAGAGGTGTTGAATTTTCCATGCTGCTGCCAGCCTTTAGGAAAGCTTCACAGACTGAGAGGGAGAATAGGAAGGAAGGGTAGAGCGGGAGTGTCAGTCATTTTTGAACAGTGTTTTTTCATTGTTATCAATTTTTGTTGCAAGCTCAGTGTTTTCCCCTTCCCTCCTCAATTTTCCATGTTTTTATTCTGCTTCTTTTTTACTAAGTGGCCTTGAGGGCAGGGAGCGGGGGGGGGGGGGGGAGGTAAAGAGAAGTACATGAAAGTCAAAAGCCTTTTTTTTTAAAAAAAAAATAATACTGCTGCTGGAGGTTTTTTTGGAGGTAGGGGAAGGGGTTAGTTTTGAAAAAAATACAATATAGAAACCTCGCTTAGCAAAAAAAAAAAGAGCTCTCAATTTGGCAAAGGACATTTAATTGTTGTGGGGCCAGGCATAGGGCATCAGACCCTTATTGAGGCTTTGTGGCGAGGCATAGGCTTTAAGAGCCAGTCTTGAGGAGATCCGGGTCTCAGAAGCCCTCGATATGCAGAGACTGCCTCCTCCTAGGGCTGACCCACCCTCTTAATGTCTCACTCGCCCTTACTCGTGGCTGGAGAATGATTCAGTGGGTCCTTCTCTGCCGGTGGCCAGTGGGGAAATTTTAGGAGCTGGCCACGCTGCTGATGCCAAACCTGGTTTCAGAGCTGATTACCTGCATGGTGTCCTCCCGGAGGAAGCAACCCAGACCTCACAAGTCAGGCTTAGGTGACTGTAACAGGAGGCAGGAACAGCTGTGGTTTTTATGGCAAGGAGAGACTGTACGGGAGCCAAATTAAAAGTCCTCTACCTTGGACTCTGTCAGGGCAGACAATAAGAGAGAGAGACATTTTCCCTGAAACTGCACTGTTTAAACAGAAGAGAAGATAAGCAGCTGGTGGGAGACGGGGAAGGGGAAGTGCAAGGTGGGCACGCTTTGCTGGACAATGCTCTGCTTCTTGAGAACTGATCCACAACAAGCTTTCCACTGGAGCTTGCTGTGGAAGATGTTTCAGCGAAAAGCCTTTTTCTCAGAAAAGGTTTTGTCTAAACAGAAGTGTTGGTTTTGATGATTGTTTAGGCTGGACAACATCTTGGAGTGGATTACATTCTTGGCCCCAGTAGTTTTGATGGAGATAAGTCTAGTTTTCTTGCCTGAAATGGCATTTTGTTTGGTAACATAAACTAATTCTAGCACCTCACCTCCTTTCAGAAACCCAGACATCCAACCAACTGAAATTAAACCTTTGAATGACTCATCCTGAACTGGCTTTAACATTTTAAGTGTTGTGAACACACCATAGATTTTGAATCTGTTCTCCGGGCAGGAGGCAACAATAACCCTGCTGCGGTGTTTGCATTTTGGAGTGGGTTTCCTCCTGGACAAGGGAAACCCTGGGAGCCTGGGAAATAAATGCAGCCCTGGATTGTCAGATTCCACATCTTTATTCCCTTTTCCTAGTTTTTCCTTGCTAGGCTACTTTCCCAATTTGGGGTGAGGAGCTCTCAAAGTCTAGTGTTTATCCATTGTGTGGGCTCTTATGTTCATGGAGAGCCACCAGGCAAAGCTGCTTGGCACCAGTGGCTCCATATCACTGCTGGCACTGCCATCCAGCAGACATCCTTTCCTATCCAGCCATCTTCTCCACTCTAGATCAGAGAGATGCCTTCCGTGCTGCACCCCGCTTCAAGCCCAGATTGATTGCCCTGCAGCAGCAGTGACAGCCACCCCGGGCTGCTCTCAGCAAGGATGGGAGCCAGGCAGGAGGAACCGTGCTGGGGCGATGGGATGCAAGAGGGAAGCTGAGGCTGAATGGCTGCTCAAGGAGCCCACAGGCTGCCTGCCAGAGCGGGCAGCCTATGTGCGCTGAGGCACCACGACAGGAGATCCTGCGTGGCCCTATAGATGGTCTGGTGGAGAACAGGAGGGTGGATACACCCCATTTGTCTGCAAGGGACACAAGTGACACTGCATGTTCCTCTGCTTGCACATCCCCAATAGGGAGAGTAGGTCTGGCGTGGCCAGAGAGACCTTCTGAATCTCTTCCAGGCTATATTAGTATGGACAACAGCAGATGGTGTCTCCTTGAGAAAGACAAGTCTAACCAGGCCAAATACTCTCCAGGCAGGTTTTAGCTGGAGCCCTCCTCTCTCTCTCCCATTCCAGCCATCATGCGCAGCTTTGCCGAGGGAGACGTGGCAGCAGTTGCTCGGATGCTGGCAGCATCTGCTCTTCCAGATTTCCCACTCTCAGAGGCATGAGGGATGGCAAGATGAAGATGCAGGCAGCTGCCTGTTCTGTTGTGATCTCCTTCAGGACAGAGCCAGGGCACACACACCAGCATCTCTGGAGAACTGCTGCCAGGTGTACCACGGAGATCAGAGTTTGGGAGAGCCAGAGAAATGAGATTTGCCTACCCCTCCCCACTCATAGCCCCTTTTTCCAGTTCTTTTGGAAAGTCTGGTGTTCCCTGTGGTGACAATGCTCCTTCATCTCTGGGTTCCCACAGATACATGTCGGATGTCTGCAAAAAAGCATTTCCCACCTTGCATAAAGGGGAAGGTGGGAACCTCGGAATTTTTTCACAAGTAGGAAAACTGGGAACAGATACAGATTCCCATTTTAAGTCAATCAGATGCGATGTTTATTAGCTGATTTTATATCTGTAAGCAAGTCATTTCCAGCAACAACGTTTCTGTTTTTTGAAAATGTCAGAAAGTTTCAATGGTTTCAGAACACATTTTTTTAAGGTGAAATATTTGTCATAGTGGAAATTTCTGGCTCTGACACGCTAGCGAGGGAAATCCCGTGCTGCTGACAATCCCTGCCTTGCCTAAAGGTTGCGATACAGTCCCCTGACCCAGAGCGACTCCTTTTCCTGAGACTTAACTAATTGCTTCTTGTCCCGTGATCACCTTGAAAGTGGTTTTAACTAAGAGACTTTACCAGTGGGGTGGGTAGGGAAGTGCGTGTGGCGCGTTGCTGCAGCTCAGCTGTTGGAGGGTAATTCGCCAAGCCGCTGTAGCACGTACATTTGAGATCACGAAACGATCCTGCCGCCTCTGCTCAAGCCAGGTGGTCTCTGAGGGTCCTTCATTGCCTTCCTTTACTGTGCAGAACATTTCTCTTGCCACGTCCTCCTGATGGGGGCACGTCTCCCGAATGCTGGGTGGGTGCGGGGAGAAGTAGAGAGACTCTCATCTCCTCGTCAGAGCTTTTGGGAGCAGTGATGGCTGCTGGAGCTGTTGTCTGCCTGCCTCGTCCCCTTTGTCCCTGCCCAGGTGCTGCATTTAACCAGCCTGTGGGCAGCTGGTGGAGAGACTGTTTACGGCTCGCGACTCCTTTTTGATTTCATGAAAGCTCATTTTCTGCCTGAGGAAAGCTTTTCTCCACCAGCCCTGATCCCCGCCTGGCCCTGAAGAGGGGGAGATGTGCCATATAATGGCAGTGAGGGGGATTAGAGAGGCCTGGGGGTGGAGGAAGAGGAGGAGGAGGAGGGAAGCAGCAGGGGGCTGTGCACACTTAACACACAAACAGATGTTCTCCTTTTAACCCGAGCATCATTCAGCCATGGTGCTTTCGTTTTTCTACTACCAACACCTAAGCCAGGGCTCCCTCACCCCCTCACTTGGTGTCGTGGGTCCCCTTCTCCCTGTTCCCAAAGTGGCAGGGTGTGTGTGTGTGGGGGAAATGAAGCCACACAAGCGCTGACAATTGTGCCATGCAGGAAGGGAGAGCACGGCCGTCCCTCTGCTGAACTGCTGCCTGGCAGGGGGGCACGGCAGCAGGGGCTGGAGTGGGGTGACCATGGTGAGCATGTCCAGCTGTGGGGAGAAGAGGGTGGGTGACCAGGAGAAGCACCAGCTCCAGCCCTGAGGGTAACCTCCTTTCCTTGTTTCCCCCAGACCTACGTCTTCACCGATGAAGAAGACGATGCCCTGAAAAGGAGAATGGGTAACAATCTGTCCTATAACACCACCTGCCCCCTGCCTTCAGCCTCTGAGCTGCCACGGCCTTGGGAGGGGGTCCGGCATGAAGGCTGGGTCTCCTATGCCAGTACTGCCTCTTGAAGCACACCTCTCACCATGTGCTGTGGGAGGACCCCAAGCTGCAGCAGTGACAATTTGGTTTAGTTGGCTTACCCCAGGGCATGCAACCAACGGGAGGCAGGGTGCTGTCTGCCTTAAAGCATCCCTGGGTGGAAGCAGCCCCCGAGAGAGCCCTTCAGTCCCCACACCCTGGCTGGCAGCAGGCAGGGTGGAAGTGCGGTTGGCAGGTGTCCTATTCTTGGCCAGGATGCTTGGCTTTCTCCAGGTTTCATCTCCTGGTAGGGGGAAGGATGCAGCCTACATCACCACGGGCTCAGATGCTTGTTTTGGGGGGGTCACGAGGAAGCTGGCTGTGAACAAACCCCTTCCCTCCTGCCCAGAGGTCCTCCCCGTGACCACGTGAAGCAGGCCAGCTCCAAGCTACAGCCTTCTCTCTCCCGGCAGGCGACCACGCAGTCTTCACCAACTGCTCTGCTGAGCACAGCCACCCGGCCCTCTCCTGCAAGATGGCTGCTGAGTTTGATGCCTTCCTGGCCAGCAGCAAGAGGTAAGGCAGGGCTACCACAGGGGGAACCCTGAGAGCAAGAGGCACCCTCCCTTCTGCAAACCTCTTGTGTCTGTTTCCATCTCCCCCCAGTTGGTTTTGCCATTTGGATGATGACAACTACCTGAACCCTCAGGCCCTCCTGAAGCTCTTGTCCTCCTACTCTGCAACATGGGATGTTTACCTGGGGAAACCTAGCCTGAACCGACCCATCCGAGCCTCTGAAACACTGCCAAACAACCAGACGGTACAGCCCGCGGTGGTGGTGTGGGGGCCAATGGGTTGTTTTTAGTGATCTGGCTCATTGGCCGTACATGTACCCAAAAGGAGAGACAGGTCCAAAGAGAAACAGGAAACAACTGAAAACTCACTGGTCTTGTCTGAACATTGTTGTAGGTGTTGACTCATTCTGGTAGCCAGTATAGGTTAGGGGCGGATCTGCTGGGAAGTAGTTCTGAGGAGAAGGATCTAGGGGTCCTAGTAGACAGTAAATTATCCATGAGCAAGCAATGTGCCCTTGTTGCCAAAAAGGCCAACGGAATCCTGGGCTGCATAGGGAAGAGTGTGGCCAGTAGGTCGAAGGAGGTCATTCTCCCCCTCTACTCTGCACTGGTGAGGCCACAATTGGAATACTGTGTCCAGTTTTGGGCTCCCCAGTTCAAGAGGGACAGGGAACTGCTGGAGCGAGTCCAGCGAAGGGCAACTAAGATGATTAAGGGCTTGGAGCATCTCCCTCATGAGGAAAGGCTGAAAGAGCTGGGACTCTTTAGCCTGGAGAAGAGAAGGCTGAGGGGAGACCTTATTAATGCTTACAAGTATCTAAAGGGTGGGTTGAAGGAGGATGGAGCCAGGCTCTTTTCAATGGTTCCCAGTGACAGGACGAGGGGCAATGGGCACAAGTTAGAACACAGGAAGTTCCGTTCAAATACACAGAAAAATTTCTTTACGGTGAGGGTGACAGAGCACTGGAACAGGCTGCCCAGGGAGGCTGTGGAGTCCCCTTCTCTGGAGATTTTCAAGACCCGCCTGGATGCAGTTCTGAGTAATGTGCTCTAGGCAATCCTGCTTTAGCAGTGGAGTTGGACTAGATGATCTCTAGAGGTCCCTTCCAACTCTGAAACTCCATGATTCCGTGACCTATGGAGGGTCCCATGTTGCTGCTATGCCTTTGGGTACCTGTCTGCCAGGAGATAAACCTGCCTTGGTCAGCCAACCTGCTGCTGCCAGAAGGAACTTGGCTGCTCCAAAATCCATGCTGTACCGCTGGCAAGTCCTTCTTCTGGGCAACAGTCAGGTATCTGGGGTGACAATAGGGCTGTATTTATCCTGGCATCAAAGCTGGGCTTCCAGCCTTCCCATCTCAGGGAGTATGGTATTGTCTGAGCTTCTGCCATTGATTTTTTCTCTGCTATTTCTCTCCAGAAATCTGTGCGCTTCTGGTTTGCCACAGGAGGAGCTGGGTTCTGCATCAGCCGCAAGCTGGCAAGCAAGATGGTGCCGTGGGCCAGGTGAGCTGTGTGGCTGGTGAGTATGGGAGCCTTTGGTGTCGAGGAACATGGCCACGCATTAGTTCCTGGCAGCGTCAGATCTGGATTTGTATATGTGGTGGTGTTTGCAAGGGTGCAGAGCGCCACATACTACACATCTGCAAGCATGTGGGACTGGAGCAAGGATGGTCTGACACCTAATTAAAAAGGCAAAAGCAGGCACGTCAGCAAACTTGATCATAGGATGACATAATGCCCTGTCCCCAGCTCTTGGTTATTGCTCCGCACTCCTTCACATCCCTTTCAGCTTCCCCTGACTCTTCCTGAGTGCTTCCCCTGTCTGCCTGTCTCCTATCCCCTTAATCTGCCTCTTTCCAACCTCCTGTACCACCCTCCTGAGCTAATTTCCCATTCCCCCACCCCAAACCCTCTTCAGCTTCTCACATGTATTTTATGGTAGACCCAGACAGAAGGATGATCTGTGACCTAGGCTAAAATGAAAGTGGCATGGAGAGAGGCATGGATAGATAACACCTAACCTGGCATAAAGTCTGCCGCTACTGTGTTAAAATGCTTAAAACGCATTTGACCTAGCTGAGGGGTGTTATAGTAGACAGTGTTTCATGCTGTGTGGCTGCTTCCAGTTACAGGAGCCTTAAAATTGGGTTTAGTCTGTCATCAAAGGATGGCCAAGCGTGTGGTGTTACATTGCGGTGGAGCCATGGATGGCTTACTCAAGCTGCAAGAGATCGTCCTGTTTCTTCTTCCTCCTGGTCCTGGCCATGTGGTCCCACTGTTTCTCTTGTGCTGGCTTGTCTGACCCCTCAGGGGCTCAGTGCAGCACACCTAACAGGTGGAAAAGTGACCCAGCAAAGTCTGCCAGCTCTCTGCATCAGCTCACCCAGGAGCTGGATATGTACCAGGGACAGCACCAGACAACTGGTGGGACAGTATGGCGAGCAAACACATGCCCAAATCTTTGCAGGTGGAACTCAGGGATTTCTTGCGTAGTTCTAAGATTTACTCTGGTTTTCAGTTAAGTCCTTCATTTATCTCCCACCCAAGTGGATGCCTGTATCCTCCCCTACCCTTGTCCTAACCCATGCAGCCATACTCTCTTCCAGTGGTGGGAACTTCCTGAGCACTTCAGAGCTCATCCGCCTGCCTGACGACTGCACCATGGGTTACATCATTGAGTGCAAAGTGGGCGGGCAGCTGCTGCCCAACGCGCTCTTCCACTCCCACCTGGAGAATCTGCAGCTCATCCCCCCATCTCGGCTCACGCAGCAGGTGAGGAGGGGAAACAGACCAAGAGGGAGGTGTGTGAGGAAGGAGAGGTGGACGAGGGGAGCTGACAGGCACATTGCCCCGTTGGTGGCACTGACGTGGATTGAATCAGTTGTCTGCTCTTTTGGGGAGGCTTTCCCGACAAATGCTTCTTTGAAATAAGGAGCAGATGTTGCCTGCAACACGGATGCCAGTCACAGTGCCCCTGGGGTCAGTGGTGGGGAGAGAGCACATGTATGGGGAGTGATGGGAGGATTGAGGGCGTCCCTGTGGGAACGTGGCACAAGGACAAGCAGAAATGATGACTGATTAGGGAAGGGGCTTGGAGATGACACCATGTCTGCCTTGCGTGGGGAGATAACAAGGGGAGTAGGGGGCTTGGAGAGGCAAAGCGACTAGCATGGTAGACCACGGAGGAGAGGTGAAAGGCAGAGGCCAAGCCAGCAGAGAAGGGACCAGAATGGCAGCTTTTGTCACCCAAAGCAAGTTCCTTGATCTTGAAATCACTTCAACCTCCCTGCTCCTTTCTCACCACCCCTCTTTGCAGGTCACCCTCAGCTATGGTGTCTTTGAGAACAAGCTCAACGTTATTGAACTCAGCGGCCCCTTCTCACCCCAAGAGGATCCTTCTCGGTACGGGGCTTGAGTGCTCTGGGTGTTGCTGCCACGGGAGCCCTCAGACAACAGGCTGGGAGGGGGAGGCAGCCAAATGGGGTGCAGGAGGTCTAAAGAGTGAGGGACAGAAACCTCGCAGTCACATGGCTTATTGGGTGAGGAGCACACCAGCATGAAGCTGCTTGTGAAAGCTTACAAACTTTGCAAACCTTTTTGGATGAGTGGGAAGCAAAGGAGTATCAAAACATTTTATTTGGACAATTTCTGAGCCAAAAGTATTGCCATTTATTTCACATTTTGAGACTGAACAAGCTAACCTTTTACTTCTGGGACAGGAACAGAAATGTTCTTTTAAACTCAGGAAAGGAAATTCTGCTTGCTTTTTCATTTTTTGTTTTGCTGAGAAAACTGAAGAGAAAAGAGAAAAAGGTTCACTTCAGGCTGACTGCAAACAAAAGTGTTCTTTGATTTACTTTCTCCGCTTTGAGTGAACAAACCTAAAGTTGTTATTTGCAGAGCATGGGTAGGAAGCTCCTGGCTGGAGATATAGCAGGGGTGGGAAGCAGCTAGGCGACGAAAAGAGCATCAACAGAACCATGTACCGGTGGCTGGTGGGGCCCATCTCCCTGCCTGTGATCAGGGTGAGCCATGGACTTGGGCTACATGGGCAGAGCTGGACTCAGTGTCGGAGGGAGGCTTGACTGCTTAGCTTTGCCAAGAAAAGGCATCTTGAGGTGAACATCCAGTCCCGGAGCTCTGTAGTGCAGGGTGGGTGCTCAATGTGGGATAGGACATGAGGGAGAGGTCTTCCATTCTCCAGTTTTGCGCTGGTGTAAAAACTGTCACCTGACCTTCCTTTGCTCTGTCCCCAGCAGGTTTCGATCACTCCACTGCCATCTCTATCCCGACACCTCCTGGTGCTTGCAGGCTGTTGGCTGGTGATGCCTGAGCCTCAGCTGCAGTGGGTCCTGGTGACATCCATTCACCACATGCATGTAGGGGGTGGGACACCGAAGAAACTTGGTGCTCCCAACTTTCCCTTTTCTATGGTGGTCTTGGGGCTGTGTGGTGGCTTTTTTGATCCTTGCTGAATACCGGTGACACAGGACAAGAGACAAGATCTGTGCCAAGAGGATAACATGGGCTGGACACATGGATGGGCTTCCCTCCTGCACTGGGATACATGCAAGGGATGGGAGCAGTATGCCTTTCTGAGCAGATCAAGGACTGGGTGGTGACTGCTGGGCATCTGAGTAGAGATGAGGACCTGCTGCTGCTCTTTGCTGTGGATTCATCTTGCTGGACTAGAAAGGCTCTGGGTATGGGTAACCAGTGCCCAACTGAGGATGGCTGATAGTGTGTCACAGCCCCAGCCTCTCTGAGCAGGACTTCTTCCTCTGTATCTGCCTGTGCTTTCCCCACCACCCACTCTTCCCAGCCACAGCCCCTTGACTGAGTTTCTGCTTAGTCAAGGTCTACAGAAATGGAAAATGTGACCATTTCTATGCTGAATGAGTGCTGGTAAAGCATAGTTCTCTCCTGGCAGAGGGGACATGGGCAGGAAGTACAAAGAATTGGGAATCCCCCCGCCTGCTGGGACAAAGGTGTGGGGTGGGGAAGTCAGGAGGAGACAGATCGAGATGAGGATGGTTCCCGCACCGAACACAGACGGCTTGATCTTGTATGGCCCTGCATTATTCCTCTCTTTTTACCTACTTGATATGGGGTCAGGATAATCTCTTGCTCTAATTACCAACCTGTCGTCTGAGATTAGACTCCAACTCTTACCTGTGAGAGAGGAGACATAAAGGATTAGGACTGACTGAAAGAGAGGAGAAAGGAAGAGATGGAGAAGGAGTGCTCAGGAGCGGATTAGAGGTTACAGCTTTATAATCTTCTCTGTGCCCTGACCAAAAAAAAATTAAGTCATGAAGGAATGGAAACAGCAAGGCAAAGAGCTTTTTATCTCTGTGTTTCTTTCCTACAGATGCTAAGAGCGGCTTTCTGCCTTCCTGCTGTCCCTGCTGAGTGCAACAGGCCCAAATAGGTTACGAGCTTTCTGGCATGTTTGTGGAGGGTCTTTTTCTCAGCCTGGCATGAAAGCTGGGCACTTCTGCCTGATGGGGAATGAACTTTGGCACCATTTTGTCCTTGTACACATGGTTAAATGGTTGGGGAAAGAGCGTTGCAGGGAAAGCTGGAAGGCAAAGAAGCTGTTTTAAATGGCAGGTGGTGCCACAAACAGGTATTTCTCTTTAAAGAGCCTTTCAAAACACACTGCTGGGATCTGTGAAAGATTCCTGTAATCTCCAGATGAAAGGACAAATGCCCTTTCTCCAAAGAGCTGCTTAGCTTTGATGCTGCTGATGTGACTAAGCCTGCTGCTGGTGGGCTGGGAGAGCCAAGGGTGACTATCGCTGCGCCTCCACCGTTTTGAAAACTGGCCACCCTGTCGCCTCCTCCCCACCCTGACCACCACGCACTGGCATCTCCTACACAGCACACGAGGTTTAAAGGAAAGGTGTCAGAAAGACCTTCCACCTCTCCAAAGGAGGACCTAGAAACGAACGAGCATTTTAATTTCTGGAGATGCAGAAAGCAGCAGCCTATAGATCTGTTACCCAGCCTGGTCATTCTTACCAGCATTTAACCAGCTTGTGAACCAGCAGAGAGTCCAGCTTTCTTCTCTTGCACAACATGCCTTTGAACTGGAAATTCATCTGGAGCGGGGACAGGGGCTAGCTGATGCCAATGACCATTCCTTGAGTCGTTCCAAGCCCTTGGCTCACACAGCTGCGAGAACCTAGGAGCCATGTAGCTCAAAAAAGAGACACACAACTATTGGAAGACAGGTGCAGCATAAAGAAGTCCTGCCCCACCGGGCAAATGATTTGGTTTGAACTTAACCAGAAGATGAAAAATGTGAGAAGAAATGGGAGTCTTCAAGAGAAATCTACACTACCCGGATATCTTCTTTTTTCCCATTCAAGCTCTCAGCTGTGTTGTTAATCGAGTCTTTGAGCGAAAAAGCCAGTCCTATCTGTAGATGTCCTGGTGACAATCAAAGCTAAATGCGATTCATATGCCCAGAGAAGGAGAAGAAACCGATAGACTGGACTCCCTTCCCCAGGGAAAAGCAAGGCAGAGAACCTGGAGGCCCACTTTGGATCCTGGCCTCAGCTGGTCTGATTTGGCCTGGTGCCTTTTGCGTGGCTGAAGATCAGATGCTAAATGGTTTGAGTCCTTGAGTGGCTGCATGGGGACCAGTTTAAAACTGAACTTCGTTGCTGGAGCAGTTAAGTGCCACTTCTGTGGAAAATGTCTTGTCTCATAAGGAAACCGAGAACAGATGAGAAGATGTCTGGGGCAGAGCATCTCTTGGGCTGCAGAGAAACGAATGACAGAAAAGTCCTGTTATGCCTGTGACGACAATGCGCTGGAAAGAAAATAGCTTCTCGGAGTCGACAAAAGAAACCAGGTTTTCTCTAAGAACAGAGAGACAGCTTAAGGGGACATTCACCACATGAAATCTGATCAACGTTAAAACCTGAGTTAAAATTAGTTTCAGGAATGGTTCGTGCCCCTGGGGCTTGCTGTCAGATGTTGTGGTTTTACAGTCTCATTTTCCTAGTTTATTAAAATGTTTAGCTGCTTGGCAAAATGAGAAACAATCTCACGTGAAACTTTTCAGGGGGCTGTCTTTTTTTATTCTCTTTCATAATTTTCTGATGTAACTGTTAAAGTTTTTGGAAAGGCTCCACTGGGTCTTTTTTTTTTTTTCTTTCTCTATTTCTTTTTTTATATCCCTCTCTCCTCTCTCGCACACTCCCTTTTCTCATTGCAGGAAAAAAATTCCTATCCCAAGAACGAAAAGGGATGGAGACGTGGTCTTTTTCTTTTACTGGGGAAAATGGGGTCAAAGTCAAAGGTGTTGGCATGACCCTGCTGTTGTACAACATTAAGTGTAGTTCAAGGACTCAAGTACAGAGACCTCCGCCTGCCCAACACCATAGCAACCAACACTATTAATGATGTTTAAGCTGTATACTGAAGATTCAGAAAAAGGAGAAGGAGGGGAAAAAAAGCAGTTACAGTATTTGAAATGTAAAGTATTAAGTGAGGCTTTCATGTTAACAATATCCTTTCATTGCTTTCCCCTTAGCTGTGAGGAATTTTTATAAGGAAACCCCTATTTGACAGTGCAAAAAAATGCTAATGACTATCCTTTCTTTAGGAGGAAAAGAGAAGTTAGTTGAAATAGGTGGGAAACTGCAGTTGTTGCTAAAGGCTTGCAGGGGAGAGAGAAGAATAGCAACACCAGACAATGCTTCTGTCGCTGGTGCCAACTCCACTTAACAACTCTGCTGCCAAAGAAAAACAGGTTTCTAAGCCACTGTGGGATTTACCCAACTCGTACCCAGATCGCAGCCTTCAGCTCTCTCCCTGGGCCTCTTGCTAAAGATGCAGCCTTCAAAAGATGAGCAGTTTATTAAGCAGAAGCTAAAAAGTGAGAAATAGGAACAGGAAGAAAGGAGATTGGAAGGAAAGAAACCACCAAGTGGGTCTTTGGAGGACAGCAGGGGAATTTCAGCTGTCCATTGAAAGGGCTGTCTGGGAGCTTCCCAGCAATAGTGGGAAAGGGGGTGTTGCCTGGACCGCCAGCTCTGGATGTTTTTGTGATCAGGACAATTGTAGCCCACCAGTGCCAGAGGGGATGCCAGCCTGTGAGTCAGAGTTCACCTTGGAAGAGGTGAGATCAGGTTGGTTGGCCCCAAACCTCTTCTTTTTCTTTTTCTTTTTTTTTTTTTTTTTAAATATATATATATATTTAATAACACTCCAGAGAAGGCAATGTGTTTTCATCTGACAGGTATACTCAATTCCTTACAGCATATTTGGCCTCTTAATTTGAAGGCTTCCTCTGCCCTTGTTTACAATACAGGCTCTTCAGACAGTCCAGGGGTGGGATCAGCAGCTCTTTTCCTTCATTTATTTAATTTCTGTTATCTTCAATCCCTGAAAAACCAAACCCTACAAGACAGCTGGCTTGCTCTTTTGCACCACTGGCCACCAGGGGTCTACACACCTGAGCACACTTCTGGGGTGGATGCAAAGGTGAAGGAGGGTGTCTGACTCCTCCGTTCGGTAACTGCATGAGCACAGAGAGGTATGCACCATCCTTATGCTCTTCCTGTAGGTACCTGCTAGCAGCTGGTGCCAGGGATGGGATTTCATACTAACTGGGACTTTCTTCTGTCCCAAATACCACTGGGCTTATTGCTCCACTGAAGAGGATGTGTTACCATAGACATAAGCAAGGCCAGGAAGAAGAGCAGCATCACAAATGTACAAATAACTGTGTCTGTTCTCACCAGCTGATGCAGGAATTCTTCCTCTAGACTTTCTGCCCAATTACCTGGGAGGTTAAAGGAGTGCAGGCCTGAGCTGCTGTTGCCCAGTTGGCATTGCCTCTTTAAGGCTGTTCCTTGACAGCCTGAGATTTTTGTTGCTCCCTGTTTGATCCAGGTTGGACTCCAAGAAAGCTGGGAACTCATCTCTCGCCCTGTTTGAGCTGTATGTGATTAATTACAGACCCCAGGAATGGGCTCCTTGTCTCTCTCTCATGTTTAAATTGCCTTCCAGGATTTTGCAAGGCTGAGGAGCCTCTTCAGATGTTACATCTGACTGTGCCTCGGTCAAGCCTCCCTTAGTTTTGCTGGGAGCTGCATCTGATTCATAGTGAACTTTGAGAATAAATTAAAGTGAGTGCTTTGCACATGGATTTTCTGGCCCTGACACTTGTGCTGCTGCTTGAGAAGAAGACAATGTTGATTTTAGCAACATGAGAAAAAGTGCAACTAAACAGGGAAATTGGATAGGGAGAGATGCAGCTATTCTGAACCCCCTCTTTCCCCATCCCTCCCCTAGAAGTGGGGCACAGAGGGAACCTGCAGCTGGTGTCTTTGGCCACAGCATATCAGGTGGAGGATATGCCATGAAATATCCAGCATTTGCACTGACAGTGAATCCAGCAGCACCCGTTGTGAGCCAAGGCCAGCTTGTGCTTGGTGCTGGAGAAAGAGAAAAATGGTACCTACCCTGAAGCACTTACAAGCGGAATCAGGGTGGGAACAAGGGGAGGGCTTACAGGGTGAATGCGACAGTATTGTCACATCTATAGAGTGGGAATAAGATGGTCTTTAGGACAGTGAGGGGAAGAGTTCAGGAGCAAAGATCCCTCTCCACCCAGAAATACCATGAAGCAACAGATCTGAAGGATGGCTGATATAAGCACATGGGAAGGAAGAGGTGAGGGGTGAAAAAAGTGGTTTGGATAAGAGAAAGAACCAGAACAGGATCTACATCTTCATGGCTGTGTTGGCAACTGATGATCACTGGCCTGAGGACGGGTACCTTGGGGCTTACAGATTCAACAGAAAGAGGTGAAAGCTGGAAAGAAAAAAGCAAGGACTGTCTTCCCCTACCCACACCCTCAACACTTGCCTGTGGCGTCTTGCTCATGGCTACCCCAGTAGCACAGGAGAAGATGTGGGGCTTGGAAAGAGCATTGACCTCTAGTTTGTGCTGTGTGTCTTCTGCCTGGGGAGACCACATGTAACTCAGCTTTCATGAACACTCAGAGAAGCAGCAGACTGGGGCAATGAGCAGGATGGACGTGCTGAAAAGACTCTGCCCCTTCTTCACTGCCCCACCTTCTCCCCATTACCATCAGCTTTGGCTGGAACGAGACTGACTGCAGAAGCTGGCCAAGCTCTCTTCTTGTGATGGTGTTTTATTCTAGTGTGCAGGGCAGAACGCTCATCTCTGGGCTCTCGGACAGGCCTCTTTCCCAGAGGCATTGCGTGGGGTGCAGACAGACAAGGTCTCGGTGCAGCTGGTAGGGAAAGCAGGGCCCCTCCATACCCCCCTCCCTTTCCCCCAGCATTCAGCTAGTGTTGGACGGTGTCTGTTTTTAGAAAAAGTCACAGAATCAACAGCTGAGCTGATTTTCCGAAGGGACATATAAAACAAACAGCCTGCCATCTGCTCTATTGTCCTGGAATAGCGGATTGGAGGGTGGGGGAGAGGGAAGGAGGAGAATGAGGGGAATGAGAAATGGAGGCGGGGGAAGAGGGTGGGAAGGAGGGGGAGTGGAAGAGGAAAAGGCAGAAAGGGGAGGCAGGGAGGTCATGGCGGGGAGAGGAGGGTGAAGGTGGAGGCTGAGGGGAGAGAGACAGAGAAGGAGGTAAAGAAAAAGGGGAGTTATGTAAAAATGGGGATGTGGTGAGGGGAGAAGACCAGGAGACAGGAATGGGGGCAAGCAGGGCTTGCTTGGGATCACCCTGGCTGGATCCCCGTCAGCACTGCGAGTCACAGGGGCAGGTACTTCCAGCACCTTTCTTCCTTGCTGAGCCAGAGCCTGACTGCAAAAGAAACAAACCGGACTTAGTGGCCTGGATAATCACCCCTTCCACCTACACAGCCCTGCCTGCTTGCCTGCCGCACTGCCTCCCTCTCCCCTCCCACCCCCCCCATGCTGGCTTTTATTGAGTGCCGCAGGGCAGGGATTGAACTCCAGGTTTGGCAGCAGAATAAATAACAGCAACATTGGCCTCTCCAGCCCGGGAGGGAGGAGGGCTGGTTTTAATCAAAGGTAAATAACAGTCGGTATTCTCTGACCCTTAATCCAATTTCCTAGAACTAGAGAATAATGTTCCAACTTGGACACGTGGTGCTGGCCCACAGGAGAGGGGTGACTACTCAGCCAGCCAGCTGCTGGGCACAGCACAGCCAAGGACAGCAGAACTGGGGGAGATGCCACAAGCCAGGTAGTTCATGCTGGCTGGCCTGGGATTGTGCTGTTCTCTTCTGACTCTTCCTCGTGCATTTTCCTTGCTTCGGTCACCCCAAAAGATGGAGCTGGTGTGCTGGCAGGCAGCACATCCTCATGAAATGTGGACCCAGTCGATTTAAGTCTCCCTGATTTGCTCTGTTGAGCTGCTGCCCCGTATCTGCATCCCTGATGGGCATTTTGTCTTCCACAGTGACCTTGTGAATGGTGATTATGAAGCCTGAAAGAGGGTAGATTTAGATTAGACATAAGGAAGAAATTCTTCACTATGAGGGTGGTGAGGCACTGGAACAGGTTTCCCAGGGAAGTTGTGGATGGCCCATCCCTGGAGGTGTTCAAGGCCAGGCTGGATGGGGCTTTGAGCAACCTGGTCTAGTGGGAGGTGTCCCTGCCCAGGGCAGGGGGTTGGAACTAGATGATCTTTAATGTCCCTTCCAACTTAAAGCATTCTATGATTCTATGATTCCATAATTCTGATTCTATGATTCTATGAAGTTGTGCTTGCTGTTATATGGTTGTGGCAGGAATCACCATGGGTTTCTGCTACATGTCAAGTATGAGCAAGATTCCAGTGTTGGAAAGAAATGTTTGTGCTGTTACTACTCTGGTAACACAAGGGTCTGTGTGATTGGACAGTTTGCCCGACAGTTTGCCCTCTGACCTGGTCACATCTTAGAATCACAAAGAGTTAAGGACATGGTGTTACCGAGCTATCAGGAGGTTATCTAGTCCTGCAGCAGAGCCAACCACCTTACACCCCTTCTGTCAATGTTTTTCCAACCAACTCTTAAAACATGTTGTTCTGATCCAGACTATTAGCATCAGATTGGAAAACTAGGTTGCTGGTAATAAAGCACTGGTACCAAGTTGATCTCTGAAAGACAGGTTTGTTCTGCAACTCTGTGCTAACACTGATTTGTAGCTGCTCATGGAGCAACTCTGTCAGGCTCTTGGGTGCTGCTTTCTCCTCTGCTGGGCAGATGATTTGCAGTTCTCTGGAACAAAAATGGCCTGGTGAGGCCAGGACATGTTTGGAAAGAGGCAGAGACACATACTAGAGCTGAGGACAGAGGAGGCCAGCTCCTTTTCAGACCTTTCATCTTGCAAAATGACCTGGCAGTCCACAGCAGGGGCTTGAGCTGCTGTGGAGACAGAGCACCTGTCCACCCTGTGGGTGGACCACGGTTTTAAGACCACTTTTCAGACTAAGCCTTTTGTAAGCTTTAAGGACATGGAGAGAAATCTTTTCACCAAAAGCTCCCTGGTGGTGAATGTGGCCCAACACACACAGCACTCATGTGACTGCCAATTCCTGGTCATACAATCTGGGCAGATCAAGTGCAGGCGGGAAAGATGGGTTCCATCCTCCCATCTCAATCTCTGTTCTTCCAGTGTGGATGCTGAGAGCCTGGGATCCAGCAGCAATGCAGACAGAGAGCACCCGGACACATCGAGGGCAATACAGGCTAGGAGTACTGAGAGCCTACCCCGAGGAAGAGTGAGGTCTGTCCCACACAGAGAGGCCAACAGGATGGCTGATCCTTCCAATGACCTATCCAGACAGGTCAGAAATGCAGCTCTGGAGATGTCTCGTATTCATTCAGCTTCTCGGCTGCTTTCGTAACTGTTTGAAGTTCCCGGAATGGCCACTGCCCTCTGTGCCGGGAAGGGGCAGGAGGAGAGGGGCTGTGGGGCCGGGAGGCGGCAGGCTCTGGTCAGCACCCTGGACAGGGACGGGCCCGCTGCGACCCTGCCCTCCCTTGCCTGGCTCTGCCTTGCCTTTCTTTGCTTCCCTCTTCTTTTCTTTGCCTTCCCTCTGCCTGTCTTTGCCTTCCCCTCCCCTCCCTTGCCTTGCCTTCTCCTTCCCTTGCCCTGTCTTGTCTTCCTTTGTTTTGCCTTCCCTTTCCTTCCCTTGCCTTGCCTTCCCTTCCCTTTGTCTTTGTCCAGGCTGGCGGGCAGCCTCCTGGTATGGCACGACCCCGCTTTGGCTTGCAACCTGCACCAGACCTTTTTTGCTCTTGCTTAAGAACAAATACATAGTGCTATGCCTCTGTACGCAGCTGCTCTGGAGCTGTGGCTTAGATCTGGGTTATTTTTTGCAGATAAATCCTCTTTTCTATCAGATTTGACATCAGGCAATCCCTCCAGATCCCTCCCTTTCTCAATGTCTGACTTCCCCCTTCTCTTTCCTGCCCTGCGTTCTCTTTCCTTGTATCTGTGCCCTTCCCTCTATATGCCTCCCTCCCCTTTTCTTTCCCTATAGCCAGGTCCCTGTGAATATCATTTCATTTGCTCGCTTTCTGCTGCTCTGCATCTCCACATTGCTCTTGGTGTCTCCGTTGCCCTCAAATGTATGTATCTTACTGCTTTTCTTTCTGTGTCTTTTTTTCACTCCCTCTCCTGGTTGTTTCTCTGTGGTCATTTCCACAGTGCTGTGAGTTTATCAGAGAGCCCTCTCTGCCCTGGAGTTCTGCGTGTTGAGATCAGGTGCAAAATACCTAGTAGGTGCTTTTTGGGGGGGGGACACTGCTACAGCTGATGGAGCTTAGCATCGTCTGCAGGGGTCTTAACCATTTCACACTCTGCCCCTTGCCTTCCAGCTGATCTGAGGAGGAAACTCCAGGGTGGTGGAGGCAGAAAGCAATCACAGGAGAAGGAATTAAAGCTACAAACTGTCTGGGAGAGAGCTTACTGGCTGATGGATGGGTGGATTGGGTAGGGCTCTGATAAAAAAAATTTCCCATATCTCAGAAGAACTCTGGTCTTTGTTTTCCTCACAAACTGTCCCCACACAGAACAACCAGCCTAGGAATGGGGCAGAAGGCCATACAGACCTGGAGGGAAAGAGAAAGCTTGCAGAGGGCTGTGGTCAGGGCTCATTCCAGGAATCCAGTGCGGATTTCTATCTTTCTGCTCTTCTCCTCAGACTTCAGTCTGGATGGCACAGGAATCATCCCTGGCTTCCACTCGGGACCTTTGCAAACCCTGAGATGTCCCTGAAGCAAGTCCTCAACACTGCTGCAGGACACCAGTAATGTGCATTGACTTGTTTGGTAGGAGCTGGTGCCTAGCGGGCAAGAAAACAGGCTGAGGCCTTTGGTGCTACTTGGAAGTGATCCAGTTTGGGATAACGGGATCTCAATTTCAGTCGCAGAAAATAATTTTCATTCACAGGAGCCCAGGGAACTCCCAGCCTGACACCATGTCAGTTAGGATTTAGCCAGGGGACCATGGAGAATGGGATCCATGCCAACACCTTAGGCATCTGGATTTGAGTAGTGAGGAGAAAGGAAGCAGGTCTTGGCTGCCTTTCACTTCTTTTTGGGTGTCTTTTAAAATGGTGGCAGTGACAGGCCTATCCACAGGTAAATGGATAGCAGCAGTTGGGGACTGAGTAGACAGATCTGGAAAAATAGCAGCGGCGTTCCACTTTGCTTGCTTGCATGCTCAACAAACCACAGCATGACATCCAGAAGAGCTCACCAACTGTTTGGAAGAGGCAATGGATTTTCTGTCAAGCTGGAGTTGTCCTCTGTAAAGTGACATTTACATTTTTACTAGACAAAGTTTTTCTGACCTGCGATTCTTCCAGCACTTTGGGTTAACAGGAGCAGAGGCTGGCTCCGCATTGTCTGTGGCTCGACATTTAGATGACTGTCAGAGAGGGAGAGAGGGCAGTAGTTTCAGCAGTGTTTAATGAAAAGCTGAGGGAAAGGGAAGTAAAGTTTTGCTCCATCTTGGACACTATTAGTTCACTTTTTACATTTCTCTAACCCAGGCCAGGGAAGAATGATATCCACTCGTAGCTCCCTCCCTGGCAGAGAGCTGCCATGCGCGGCATTTCAAGACCACAAGCAGTCCTAGTGAGGGTGGCTATGCTACGTTAGTCCCATGCTGAAGTCTCTTGATGGACTGCATATCTAAGCAATTTCAGTGTCTTCTTCCAGTGCAGGACACAGCACTGTTCCACCTGCTGAGGCTGCAGGACACCTTTGTTTGCTCCTTTAAAAACAAACTCCTTCCCCTGCATGTGTTTTGCCCTTTTTATTTCTTTTTTTCTGTCACTGCTTTGTAATATTTACAAAAAGCAATTCCTGATGGAAGTGCTCTCAGGGCTTAGCTGCCTGCCCATGACATGTGGGAGGAAGTTTCTCCTCGGGGACTCTCCTCCAGGACTCGTCTGGGACTCCTCTCTGCTCCATCAGTACCCCCTGGTACTGGCATGTCCAGCACCCCACTGCATCTCTCCCTCATAAGCCCCCATATACTTCCACACAGCACTGCAGTCTCAAATCCAAGCCATCTCCCTGGATAATCCACTTTCCATTACCTCTTTCCAACTAAAAATTGACCTGAACAGTAACCAGACCTGGTATTCAGCATTTCTGCAGCACTTGAGCTTGGAAGGAGCTCGAAGAGAGCACTGCTAATTAGCTCACATCTTATCTGTCAGGTCAGTGTTATCCCTGCTTGAACGACTTAGATACCAAAGCACAAAGTGACCAGCTCCACAGAGGGACCTGAACTCCTCGGATTGCAATCTCACTCTCTCCTTCTCTCCTCTGCTGATAGCAATAGAAGGTGACCTCTGTAGTTCTGGAGCCCAGAGATAGCGTGTCAGGTTTTCTGCCGGTGCAAATCAGCATAGATCCACGCAGCTTCAGACCCCCACTCTGTGTGCACAGCCTTGGGAGATTTCTTAGCACAACCTGGGAATCTGCTGGCGGGTCTGAACCTGGGTGTCCTGGGTCCAGGCAGAATGATCTCAGCTTTCCCTGCTGGTTTTGCCATTGCAGACTGGCATAGTCAAAACACAGGGAACTCTGGAGGAAAATTCAGGATGAAGAATGAAGACAAGCACATCCCAGTGTGATGGAGGCTCCCAGCCACCCAGAGCAGGTGAATGGCCAGCATGTGTTGCCTCAGCTCTGTGGAATCATAGAATCATTCAGGTTGGAAAGGACCTTTGAGATCATCGAGTCCAACTATTAACCTAACACTGCCAAGTCTACCACTAAACCACATCCCTAAGCGCCGCTCATTCAAAGTGGCCAGACCACCCTCTCCTGTCACAGGGTCAGCCATCTAAATGGCACCAAGCCTCAAGGGAGAGACTGTGCTCCTCCTCGGCCCCCCTTTCACCACACCTCTGATTTTCTTGCCTCTTGGAGCAAAGGAGCAGGGGATGGACTTTTCCTCCTATGGAATTGGGAACATATCCAAAAGCCCCTGGGATTCCCTGCCACATCTCCGCAGCAACACTCGGCAAGCATGAGTGCGATGCCTGTACCGCACGCCCGCCCACCCACATACGCAGAGCCAAACGCTGTCTTACAGTCGTTTCTGTCCCGGCTTCCCCATCGTGCCGGCTCCTCTGGGACTGTGACCCAGCACTGACAGCACTCCACGCTGCTTGTGGGCTGGCTCGTATTGCTGCTGGAGCGGTGCCCACCGTGGCGGGGGGGGGGGTCAGGGACTGGTGGGGGCAAGCAGAGACCCAACTTTCCAGGGGTACTGGGGGTGTGCAAGAGTCGGACAGTCCAAATAGTCCAGAAATGGGGCCAGCAGAGGGCACTCCGATACCACCGCTCACCCACCGGACCGAGCACTCAGACGGGGAATGGGGCCACCCCCAAAGCCCTACAGCCCTTCTCGGCTTTGCCCTGGGTGTAGGAGGCAACGGGGATGAAGGGCAGCAGCCTGCACCCCTGCTTTTTTCACTGCGGGAAGGGGAAGGAGAAAATGGGTGAGGAGGTTGAAAGAGCGAGATGTCCCAGGAATCTCCCTGCTACCCATGTCTGCCTTCATCAGCTCCCAGCAGTCCCACGGCTGGGACACGGAGGGTGAATGAAGTGTGTACAGCTCTGGGTTTTCTCCTCTGAGATGATGGGTGCAATGTGGCTCCAGCACTGGGCAGCTGAGGGAAGGCAGCGCCTTTCACTCCTTGGACGGACTGCTGAGCCTCAGGCTCAATAGCCGCATGCCCATCGGTCCCCGGCACCTGGGGACAGTCCCTCCTTCACCAGTAGCCATCCTGGTGGTATCCCTGTCTCTCGGACAGACCAGCTCTGGGCATATCCCAGCCATCCCCACCTTGCAGAACAGCCTGCATGAGTGTCACCAGGACTAACTTGCAGGTGGAAGATGGTTGAGGCTGGGCCCTTAGCGGATGAGAGGATTGCCCTTAACAGAGAGGGCAGCAGCCATTTCAGCACTGCTGCTCATGGCATGGGGTGGTCACGGCAATGGAGAGGGACCTGGTGAAGCCCTGATGGGTTGAGATATCCTTGTGAGAGGTGCCTGGCAACAGAATCTTCTGGAGAAGAGTTTTGCGCAGGCCACAGTGCAGCAAAACCTTTTAGGAGACTTGCTGGCAAACCTCGCAGGAAGCCAAGGATCGCTGCGGTGAGCCCTCTCCTGTCTCCTTAACACCTGGAAGCTCTTTGCGAACTGCTCAAGGAGTGCCGCACGCCGGCGCAGGAGCGATCGCTAGTGCTGCGCTCCCAGCAAAAGGGAGCAACACGATGCCTCGCAGACAACGCTGGGCTGCAGCCACCGAATCAGAGGTGCCTGAACTGGCCTGCCTGTTTCTGCCTGAGCTCTGGACACCTTCCCCATCATAAAATAGCATGACAGCTGCATGGGAAACCGGGATTCCCTGGAGCTCTTGGAGGGGGGGGGGTGTCCTGGCTCCTCTGCAGAGACGGCAGGAGCAGAGCACCTTCCTACGTGCTCTGAGAGCCTGAGCGCCTTGCAGTTTTGCTGCAATAAATCTGGAGCAGCTCTAAATCTGGAGCAGCTGGCTTAAGTTCCTCCAGGGTTCAGAAGAAAACACATCCAGCCTGATGTGTTTTGTTTGCCCACTCACTGTGTTTCTAATTGGAATGTTTGTAGCCTGGGAAATTGCTTCTTAGACTACAGTACCCACAGTCCTTCGCTGGCAGCTCGGCACAGCCTGTTAAGGCAAAGCAAAACCCGGACCTCCGAACCAGGTGTTTCCTTACTCGACCCATGCAGGCAGCTGGAGGGCTTCAGTCAAGCCTGGCCTACCAGCAGGTTCATTTACTTGGTTCATTGAAGAAAAGACTGGTGAGATCAGTGAGTGAGAAGTGTGGCTGTGCCTCCTTTTCCTCCCCCGGAGGCCATTTCCAGACCCTGGTCCTCGCAAGCAGGGTCTCCTGAGTCTATTTCTCTTCCATTCCTGCAGAACCCCATCCAGAACTTTTTCTAAATGAACCCTGAAGTCCAGTTTGGGAGAGATCACAAGGCAGAAACAACAAGCATAATGAGCCATATTTAAAATGATATTTTTTCTGCCTTTGGAGTTTGGTTAATTTATAATCTATAAAAGTCTCTGCATAATTGTGTCTTGATTAAAATGGTATAATTAGGCGCTCTGGATCTCTCTCCCCTTTCCCTAAGATTATTTCTGTCTAATTGCTTTAATCTGTGTTTTCATGCACCCACTAGAAAATCAAAGCATGCTCCCATGAGGACGCGGGTGAGAGTGAATAAAGCTGACGACTCATTAAGTGCAGCAGAGAGAGGAAACTGCATCTAAATCACCACTACATTAACGAGGTAAAATAAAAAATCAAAACGAATAAATAACAAAGAGATAGAGGATTAAAAAAAAAAAAACCACAGCAAAACTACCTGACATAGATTTTAATATTAATTAAGAACATGTCGAATAGCAAATCGTCTATAGTTAAAGCCAACTTCCTCCATTGTTGATGGAGAGCAAAAGGTCTGGGAATTTTAATTCTCCAAATCTGAACGTGCTTTGTGGAGGGGGCAACTTGTGCAGAATACATCCCTGCTAGGGACAGAATAAAGTTCACTGATCAAGGATTGAAGGACCTGGGTAGGAAGGGTGTCAGTCCAATCCAGCAGTTTAAGAGCAGTGCCACAATTAGCCTGGATTTGATTGAGAACTGGATCATACTCCAGGGAGACCAGCACTTGCAGTGCTCTTGGCTTTCAAGAGTTGACCAAGTCTGTCCCCTGCCCCAAGACCAGAACAACTTATTCTCTCCCTTCCAGGTGACTTTATGTCTTATTATCGATGACGTTCAGGCTACAGCCTCTGCCAGGGTAGACTAACCGTGCTGTTTGCTATTTGCCTAGCTCAAGTGCAAATTCCCACGCGTTGCAGTGTAGACAGAGAAGCTGATTTTTACCCCAGATGTGACTAAAAAACTTTGTCACCAAGCTGTGCCAGCACTGTTTACTTTCAGCAGTGATAAGCAGCCGAGGCAAGGCACTGGTATGTGTGCAGCTACTCTGCTCTGGGATCTGGAGCTCTGCACTTTGTAGCACAGACGTGGTCCACGGCAGGGTTGGTGACCCAGCTGCCCAGAGCATGGGTGAGCACCATGATTTCATCTCCAGTCATCAGTGACGACATGATTTGCACTTTACCCATCCATCTCCTCTTCATTTGTATGGGACGTCATGGGAAGGTGCATTCACATGCAGTTCTGTAAAGGTCCTCAGCCAGTCACCTTGGATAAAAAGTGGTCAGTCTCTGTCTCTTCGTGATCTTTACACTCATTGCTATACTCTAGTTCACATGGATACAGAGGTTTCAGAAAGTGAAGGCAAAAGGCATGTGAAGGTGGCAAGGGAAGCCGGGAAGAGCATTGTTTGACCACTGAATAAGAGCTGTTGTCCCTGCTGCATCCCCTGGACCCCTGCTGCAGCTTCTCCCTGACTGAGGGGACACTTTGCCCCTGCTCCGTCAAGTGGGCACTTCAGTGCAGGGTTAGGGGCACATATTTAAATGCTCTGCTGGGTCACTGCCTGACAACAGCTTTTGATCCCGCAGGGTTTCCCTGTCAGCATCCCATGAGGACCAAGCATGGAGGGAGGACTGATGGTCACGTCAGCATGACAGCTGACAGGATAATACTGAAAAAGAAAGGAGGATCAGCTGCTTACAGCCCTTGAGTTCAAGAGGAACCTAATCTAATTAAGTGGAGACCACTATCAAATTACCAGCTCTCTTTCAACGTAGCCATTTTAAGTGGTTTGGTGTATTTATAGTAGGCAAGTTAGGGAGGGCTTTTCTCTCTAGAGGTTATGCTTGTGTGTAAGGGAGAGATGCACAATGTTAAGACTCCTGATTTGAATTAGTTCCTATCCCCTGCCAGGAAAACATTTTGCACAAGATTTAAGACACCAAAATGATCCCAGCTAGCCTTTTCCTATGCCCATGAAGGGAGTGTCTGTCTGGGTTGTTTCTGAATCTTGCCCCAAGCCAGCAGCGCAGAAGTTTTCTTTTGGGATTAAGCTTTCCTTAAAGCAAATGTGCGACTATCTCTGCTCAGTTGACAGCCTTGAAAGGGCAAGAGGAGGGGCTGGCCTGCTGTGGTCAGAAATCAGTGGCCCACTGATTTCTGCTGAACTTTGATGGGAGTGGGATGGACCTGTCACGGTTGGTTAGAGAGCGAGTGGAGAGACTCTCAGACCCACAGCCCGGTGTGGGTTGCTGGTTGATGGAGTGCCCCCAATTTGTCTTCCCCTGATTAGTGTCTCTGGCAGCCTGCAGCCTTCTCCGTTACTCTCCCTGTAATTCCATCTCTGGGGGAGTTCCTGTGCAGCAGGATCTGTGTCAGATGATCCCCCAGGCTCGCAGGAGGGAGGAGGTGGGAAACGCTCGTTAGGAGCTGTTTCCATGCATAACAACAGTAATAATCCTTAGCCCTTTATCTAAAGCTTTTACGAATGTTAATTCATTAACCTCTCGAAATCACCCTCTGAGGTGAGGATTATTATCCACAGAATTGGACAGATGGGGGAAGCTGAGATGTGGAGCACCCAGCCTGAGCCTGTGGGACGAGGCAGTTAGATGCCACCAGGTCCTCCTTTGCCCTCCAAAAACTCGCCTCCCTTCTTAAGATAAGGGGTGGGCTGGCTTCTTCGGGTCACCTTGACTGTGACAAGGACAGACCTTGCTGGCAATGTTTGCTGTTCATCTCTGGCTCCAAAAGAGCCTTTCAGGATGAGTTGGGGCATTGAGCCTTGTGCCTCTGTGCCCCTGCAGACTGTCACCGTGGGAGGGCTTGACCTGCATCGCACAGAGGCCGTGGCACTGCCCTTTGTTTGGGCACTGCCCCCAGTGTGTTCCTGTGTCTGTCAGGTCACTACCTATATTATTGCTTCTAAGCAGAGAGGAATAAGGAAGGGGGAGAGAGACAGACGTAGAGAAAGGGAACAAGGCAGAAGGCCTAGAAATAAGAGATCTTTTTGTTTCCTTCACCATCCCCATCTCCCTTCCAACTGGGATTTCTTCTGCTTTTAATGATGTGTCTCATTCCTGATGTGAAGGATTAAAAACTAAGAGATTAAAAGATTACACAAAGTGGATGAGATGGACTTTGCTGCCTCCCTCCCTCTTGCTGGGACAGACCTCTGGGAAACCTCTCTCTCCTGCTTTTCCCATCATCCTTTCCCTCCTTTCCCCTCTCTCTCCCCTCCTACCCCTTGATCTTTACAGATCAAATGGCCCTTGCCTTCTGAGGGTTTGAGCCATTCCGGCCATCTTCAAGGCCACTCTCTGATCCTTGCTCAGAGGCAGGTGGAGAGACAAAGGATATGTGTGAGCTTAGGAAAGCCACTGACATAATGTCCTAGCTATTCATCTTCAGTAAAACTAGCATTTCTCTTCCAAGGAACCCTCCTTCCCCAGGCAGTCTATATTGTTGGAGAGCTCTGTGACAAAGTAGGAAAAGGCTCCAAGGCATCATGAACAATGACATGAACCCATGGCAATGAATGTACCACCCATGGTGATGTGAAGCCCCTCTTGGGAGGTGAGCGTGTGGGAAGAAGGCCGGAGCAGACCAAACTGGTGGTGGGTTCCCTTGACTATTCGTCCTCTTGCAGGGCAGGCGCCAGCACAGGTGAGGGATCACTTGAGTGGATTTTCAGCTCTGACAGAGGGATTTTTCAGCAGCAAGTCTGATAGAGCAGGTATTTGGTCCTGTTCACCACTGAGGTGTTGAGGGTGTGGAGAGGAATGTGATAGTTGCATGCTGGCTTGGTCCCTCTGTTCTCTGCTCTCCTCAGGACACCAATTGCTTCAGATTGCCTTCTGCTATTGGGGCCTTTGAGGGCTTGAACTGTCCCACTGTGGTTGCAGACTAGAGCTGGAAAACCTAACACCTTTCTGCCCTTTAATTTCACTGCTCCCTCCTTGGTTGAGTTCACCGTTGCTCTTCTTGATGGCACAAAACCCAACAGAATTGGGACTGAGCCTGGCTCCCCCTGGGCAATGTCTGCAATATCCACAGCTAGGAGGGGGAAGAAGGTCAATTCCATGCCTGCAGGTACTACCCCATCCTGGGAGAACCTCCTAGCTGTGGCACGCTCAGAGACCTCTCAGCTTGATGGAGACAGCGACGTGCATCCCTTGCCCCCTCCTCTAGGTCCACAGCTATTAGAGGAGAACCTGTAAGACCTCCACGCTGGAGGTTCTGAGCAGGTTAATGCCCAATGCATTCATGGGATGTTATTTCCAAACATGCTGCCGCTTGTAATGAAAAATGGGCCCCCCGCCATTCGGCAAAGAATGAGGTGTTGGCATAACAGTGCAGGAACCGTTCATGCCACGTAGTGCTTGCGCAGTACTTGCCATCTCCCACGGACATTGCAATGCGCAGCTACCCATGTGGAAGGAGCCTCATGTCTTTATTCCTGACAGCTGTCAGTCCCTGGAAAACAATCCCTTCCCTCCCTCCTCCTGGAGTCCGAAAGCCAAGCTGGAAGGCTGGGAGCACACGCACAGGGAAGGAAATCTGCCAACTTCGTCCTTCTCTGTCTCGCTCTCTCTTTAGCTGCCTGTGAGGGAAGTTGCAGGAAAATAATGAAATAAAAGCCAAGGCCCAGAGAAAGCTGAATCATCCACAGCCCAGGGCCAGCGGCCGGCTCCAAGCAGAGCTGTAAAATCAATTTGTCACTGCTCACCGCAGTATAGATCAGCGGAGAGATTCTGACTGCAGCGAGGGCAGAGCCCAGCCTTCTCCCGGGGCCCGTTTTCCCCATCCGTTACCCCCGGGGGAAAGGGGCGGATGGGCAGGGGAAGAGGCAGAGAGGGAGAAGGGCCGGAGATGTGCCGGTTCCGTAAGCTGGAAATGCTCCCGGGCGAGATTCCCTTCCCTGGCAGCTCATGCCGAAGGCAGCGCAGGCAGACTGCGTGGCTGCCTTCCCTGCCTGACTCTTGCCTCCTCGCGGAGGCGAATGGCACAAGGGCCAGGTGATGGGGGAGAGGGGGGAACGGCTGTCTGCGCTCCCCACTCCTGCTGCCTAGAGGTACCGCCCGCGCTGAACATTACCTCCAGTATTCCCCAGCCTGGGCACAGAGGGTTAAAAATCAGTTTTCTCATCACCTTTGTGACTCCCAGATTCTGCGGTATTCGGGATTTAACAGCTCCCTGGCATATGCTGGAACAACATTAGGGAATTGCCCTAATAAGGTCAGCTCCCTTGTTCACCCCTAACAGCATCTCCAGTCTCAGAGGATGTAGCAGCCCAAAGAGAGCAGCAGCTGAGCAGAAAGGTGTAAACCAAGGTGATTCTCGGGGCTGTTTCCATCCCTGTTAAGGGGGCAGAGAAGTCTGGAGAGTGGTGGTCTCAGAGACATCGGCACAAAAGAATTGGAAGGTGATTTTTTCTTCTGTAGTGCTGGACATAGAGAGTGAGGTGCCTCTGCAGCTGACTTAAAGTATCTATGACGTCCTTAGGAGGGTTTTTTTCTTGGTGAAGTTTTTTTTTTTTTTTTTTTTCACTTGTGAAGTAACAAACAACAGAGTCTTTCCAGGGCTTTTGACAAGGTCAGAGCCTCTGCAAAATAAACATGGGGGTGAGCTTCTGTAGCCTCTGGATGATCATCTGCAAAGGGACAAATAAACATCGGGGGCCTGGCTTCCAATCAGATCAAGGACCCAAATGTCCCACACCACAGGGGAACGTGGTGCTTGCTTCTGCTTGTCTCTTGAGGCTGTTCTGCTGGATGTAAAAGTTGTTCCTGGCTCAGTGGGAATATGAGCATGGTCCATTTGATCTGCACAGGCCCTGGCAGCACAAGGATACTGCCCCAGCACTCCTGAATCCAGAATGGATCTGTGCCAGCAGGACAGCCTTTGGGAGACCCATCCCGAACAGACTGCAAGATGATCCTGGAGGAACTCAAGCAGGAGCAAATCCTGCATTGATTTGGAGTTGGAAACCTTTCTCCAGCTTCAACGCCCTCCAAGATTACATAGTGTCTGTCCTTGCAGGAGGTAAAAAAGGATGGAAGCAACTCTCTATTCCTTTAGCTTTTAGCTTTAAAAGAGCTTGGAGGAAAACCCCCATGGTTATAAGTGATAAAGGCAAGGAAATCAAAGTCTGTAATTGCCAAGAGAAGTTGCCTTCTCTCACCCCAGGTGGAGTTAGTAGCTTTGGCATTTAATCTACTGGGAACAGACATCTAAAAATGGTCTAGGGAACATCCAGAAGTGTCTTCAGAGCTGTTCACCTCTTGGGTCTCTGAGGAGTGTGTGTATGTGTTTTCCCACTTGGGTTTGCAGGTTTGGGGTAAAACGCAATACAACGAGCTTCCTACGTGTCATTTTAAACAGAGCTGATGCCCTTGTGTGTTTGCACCTGGTGGACCAGTGTGTTTCTTCATGCCATCAAGGTGGTGTGTGATGCCTGGGGCTACTTTTGCTACGTCTTTAGGATTTGATTGTGAGAAATGTAGATGGGTCCTTTGCACTTGTTGCTGGTGTTTTGAGGGAGACAACTCATTCCCGCCGGGCTACTCATTGTTTGTCCCGTGTACAGTGTTTGTGGGTTTGGTGTTCCATGCCTAAGGCTGTTGTATGCACGTGGGAATGATAGGGGCGGTCTCATACTTGCTGGGTTTGGATTTGTGTGAGGTTATTTCTCTCCCGGCAGAGAGAAAAGTGTGCAGAGGGTGAAAGGAGTTCATGCTCCTCCGTAGGTCCGCAGGTGTGAGAAAGATGGGGTAATTACATTGTTCTGTAACCATGCAATAACTAGCAGGATGGGGAGGTGAGCATCTTTAGGTGCAACCGGACATCCCAATCTAACACATTTCATAGTGGTGCTGCTCGCAGTGGGGTGTGCGTGGCAGAGCAATTTCTCTACAGTTCTTGGACTGCATGAAGCAAGCCATTAGTTTCCCATCGGAGGTTACACACACTTGTATGCCTGTACCTGTGTGCCTGTAAGGGCTGTGGGTGGCAGGGTTAGGTGTCTGTTTTCCTAGAAGCTGTTGCAAGCATGTCGGTATTAATGCTGAGGGGAATGTCTTCACTCAGCTGTTGCGCGTGTGTATGGTTGTGCGCGGCAGGGGTGCAGACGGTGTCTGTTCAGCTGCAAGTGGAGGTTTCAGAGCATTTCCACTTATTCTTGCAACCTCTACGCATGCCCCTGTGAAGGACACAGTCAATGGGCACAGGAACATGTGGGTGTGAATTGGTCATGAGTAAATGTAGGTGTTGGGGCAGGTTTCTAACATCAGAGCAGCCAGGGGCCAGAACAGCCTCTGAGCAGGGAGCAAATAGTCTCACAGCGCTAGGATGGACCGTGAGACATCCTTGGGCAAGATTATACGATGTGGTTGCCTGGAATAGCAGGAGACTGGATTACACATCCCAGGAAGCCAGCTCCCATCCAATATCCTATGTTCCTAAGTTTCTTTGCAGCTGTTGCATGTCTGCGCACGTCTGAGTAAGACAGGCAGTCCCTCCACAGCTGCGGTGAGTGCAGGGGATGCACCGTGTGTCCCTTCAGTTGTGGTCTGCGTGTCTGTGCAGGGATTATTTATGTCTAGCTGTCAGGGATGTTTGTGCTTTCTATGAAGGGGATGGGGAGTCATTTCTTAACAGTCACTCTGTGTTTGGCAAGGTGGTTTCCTAGCAGCTATTGCCCATGTGCATGTTTGGGGGCTGAGCTGTGCCTGGCTCCCCACCGCTCGGTGCACATGGATTTTTGTTTCTGACTGTAGGCGAGATCTCTGTCAGCGATGGCGTGTGTGGATTTGGGCATAGGGAGGTGGAAGGTCCTCCAGTAAGCTGTTGCATGTACACGAGGGTATGTGGTTACGGGTGCTTTCTGAGGAGCTGTTGCATTTCTGTGTGTGCTCATTTGAGGGGGTGTATGAAAGACAGTCTCCCCAGAGCAGTCGCATGCGTGTGTTTGTGTGGGGATGAAGGGTTTTCCCCAACTCCTGCTACATTTTTATGTGCTGATTTTCTTAGCAAATACTGCAGGGGCACGTCTCAAGGTGTAGTTCCCCATGGCTGTTACACAGACCTGTGTCAGTAGATGTATAGCTGTTGCACGCATACGTGTGTGTGTGTAGCTCCTCAGGAGCTGTTGCTTGTATGTGTGTCATTCCCAGAAGCTGTTGTATTTTCATGCGGGTGACTTGGTTCTGGGAAGCTGTAGCCTCTGTGTGTGTGTGTGTGTGTGATATTCCCCAGCAGCTGGTGCTTGTGTGTGCTCCCGGGAAGCTGTTGCATGTTGTGTGTAGCTCTTCAGCAGCTGTTGTAAGGAAATTGTGTGTGTGTGCGTGTGTGTGTAGTCCCCCAGCAGCTGTTGCTCGGGTGCATGTGTGTTTTCGGAGGTGTGCGGTTCCCCAGCAGCTGTTGCATGCGTGCTCATGTCTCCGGTGGAGGCCCACCCCTTTCCGCCCGCACCGGAGCGGTGGCTGTGCAGGCGAGGAGAGCTCGGAGCTGGCTCCATGGGAGAGGGACCTTCGCCTGTCACAGCCTTCCCAGCTGCGAGAAGCGGTGCCGGCTCTGGTCCCAGAGCCCTATCAGCAGAGCCTGTGGCGAATTAATCACTCGCGTTTTAAATGCCAATACAGCCCTTTCTGCCTTCTTCCCCCAGGGATGCGGATGCGGCGAAGGCAGCAAATCCTCCGGCTGTGCGTGCCCTCCCTGGACCGCTGCTCCGTCCCCGCCTGTCGTGCTCGCGTGTGTGCGTGGCTGGGAGCGCTGCCTAGGTGCAGCCAGGAATGAGACAGCTGTGGGGCAGGGGACAACACAGCTCCAAGGGGTGACACAAGGTGGGGTCATACCCCCCCTCCCCGCCTCCCTATCCCCCCTTCCACCACCACATCCGCAGGGCTGCAAGTTGCTTGAAGACGGGGGGCTTTTGTGCCTCCACTTCGTCTCCGTCATGCCCCGTATGGAAGCCGGGAGCAGTTGTCCCTCCAGAAGCAGGTATGTGTGCGTGTGTGCGCGCGTGTGTGTGACACGTTTTCGGTGTGCAGTCCTTGTGCAGCTGCTCGCGTGTCCTCGGCTCCCTGTTGTCGTCCGTGTCGCCTCTCAGAGAAGCGGCTGAGATTGGAGGGGCAGGACCGAGGTTGGGGGGGGGGAGGGGGGAAGAAGGGCAGGATGGATGGATTGCCTTTCTCCTCCAGCCAGTGCCTGCACCCCCTGGGGGGGGTGGATGTCTCTGATCTGAGGATGGAGACGAGGGGTGAGTGCAAGGGAGATGGGGAAGTGGCCGGGGGAGGGTGGCGGGGGCGGAGGGGTGGGGGGAGTGGGAGATAATGCCCACATGGGGTGATGGGAGGGAGGGAGGCTTGGAGACGGGTCTCCCTTTCAGTGTGTGTGTGTGTGTGTGTGTGTGTGTGTGCATGCACTCGTTTAGGATTGGGATGCTGAATAGGTTCAGGGCTTGCTGCACGCAGCTGGGTTTGACTGGTCTGCTTCTATTCAGACCTTGCAAGAGGAGGGGAGACATGTATATGTATGTATATATATGTGTGTGTTTTTGTGTGTGTATACATATATATGTATATGTATATGTATAGGTATAGCTATAGGTATATGTATATACCCCCACATACGTGCATGTTCATATACAGCTATAGATACACAACCATGTATGTATATTACCTGCAGTTATGGGAGGGAGAAGGAGACAGCCTCATCCCACAGCCCTCTGCTCCCTGCCTGTTTGCAAACTTTGTCCGGGAGCCTTTGCAGACAGAGATATGTGTGTGTGTGTGTGCGTGTGTGTGTGCGCGCGCCTGTGTGTCTGGTGTGTGAACATTTGCCTGTTTTGGATGCAGGGGAGTGAGTAAATCGCTGCTCTGCTTTTACACTGCTCTGCTGGGAGGCTGACTGGCTGCAGAAAAGTCATTGCATGGTGTCTGTCGGGTGTGCGAGTGTGTATGTGGTGGTGGTGGGAGATAGATATTTATGTAGGGGCCCAGGACAGCTACTCAAATGCATATGTACGTATCTATGCATTGCTTGCAAGGTGTCTGCATACCCATTTATTCCACCAGAGAAAGCATGCCCACATTTCTATGCATAAGGATCCTCCTGCTTTGGGGCATGGGATGGGGGGAGGAGAAGCTGAATGAATGAATGGGAGCAAGAGGAGGGGGAAGGAGGAGGCGTGGGGGTGGGGGAGAAAGACGAACAGACGCATCCTATTCTCATCCCAGGACAGGCAGGAGTGCACAGCTGCTGCTGTTCCCATTCCAGAGCTTGGATCTGGCTGGGGAAAGGCAGCATAAATCTGCTCATGCTGCAGCAGGCAGCATATTCGGGAGCTGCTGTGCGTAATGCCCTCTCGTGTGTGTGCTGGTGTGACTCCCCCCTACCTCCGCGTGGACGCATGCGAGCACACATGTGTGCGTGTGTGTACGTGTGTGCAGGCGGGGGGTGGCTGTGCACAAACAATATGATTGCAAACATCCTTGCAAGCACCCAGGGAAGGAGGTGTCCGCGATGGGGAGGAGAGCATCGCTCCAGCGCTGCGGGTGCGTGCGTCTTCAGCCGTGCACGGCCCGCGGTCGATTTGCACTCACTCTGGGCTCACGCGAGTGGCTGCTGCTGGGGGCCGGTGTGTGCACACTAAGTGGGTGCACATGTGCAGGCCAGACTTTTCCCCTAAAGGCTGGAAAGCACGACCCTTCTTCCCACCCTGGAGGTAGGGAGATATAAACCAAGCTATGGAGCAGGGAGAGGATTGCTGAGATTGGGCAGGGGGCAAAGATTATGTAGGGAGTGGGGAGAGGGGGGGTGATGTCCATGTCCCTGGAGGGGGCCTAGGGGACTGGGGAACCTGGCTGCATTGCATGCTGCGAGCCAAGGAATTTGTCATGCACCAGGAGGTGGGAGGGAGCGGGAACGTGTGTGATGTGGGGGAGCTGGGGTGGAGGGGGAGAAAGGGGGTTGTGCTGGGGTATGAGGGGATTTTTGTTGCCCTGCACCCCCCTCCCTCCCCGGTCCCCACACACACTGTCACTCCTGGGTCCCGGGAAGCGCAGCCTGACAGCATCACTAATATCATATTCAGAGGGAGCTTCATTTGCATGGAGCATGCATTATTAATATATTTAAATAGAGCCCCCCTCTCGCCTCCCAGCTCTGTGCAGACTGTACCAGCAGCAGTGAGGAAGCTGCAGGGAGTGGAGGGGTGCTGATGCAGTGCCGGGGGTGAGAAACAGCCACTTTAATCCCCCTGATTTCCCCAGCCTAGAAACCTTTGCACCCCCCCCCCCCCCCCAGCTCCTTCCCTCACCCCATTATTTTCCTTTGGGAGGTGGTTGGCTTCCAGGGCATCCGACCCCCAAGCATGCAGATTTGCCGGTATGAAGCAAGCTGCCTTCATTGCTCTTCCCCTGTCAAAACCTACAACACCGAGGGAAGAACGGTGGATGCGTGGCCTTTCCCTCTCTTCACCCAGCTCCAGGCAAAGTGGGTATTTGGGAATATGCTGTCTGATCCGCTGCGCGGTGCAAAGCTAAGCGGTGGAGCAGAAGCTGCTTGGAAGGTAGAGAGGGCATTTGGGAAAGGGGGGGCGTACGGGATGTAGCTTTTGCTGGGGGGCAGCTCGCGGTTAAAATCAGAAAGGTAAAATTCACAGGCAGAAGTGGAAGGCAGGAGGGAGGGAAGCAGAGCTGTGATGGTGTCTGTGATGTTTGCTCCTACCTGGGTCATGTCAGAAGCCAGATGCAGCTCCAGGCAGAGTGCAGCTGCCTCATCTGACCCTGTTGAAGAGTGGTGGAGAGCACCGGTCACCTGGGAAAAAAGCTAGTGGTCACATCAGGGCCTGTTGAAACCTCCCAGTGCTGTCAGCAGCTGTGTCAGAAAATATCAGCACATTTGCTGAGAGAGAAAGACCCGGCTGCTTGCTCCCTCGTCCCAAATACTGTGTTTTTTCCCTCAGTCCCCTGTAAGTGTGGGCCTGGCTAAGCTGTTTTTTTTCTTAGTGTGAGGGAGGGCAGAGGACGTGCAGGGAACACCTCTGTCCTCACACTCTTGTGAGCTGATGAGGGGCACCCTGTTCTGGGAAAGGGATGTGATGTCCCCCAAACACACTTGCAGCCCTCCCCCATGCCTGGGCACCAGAGTAGGACAGGAGCAGCTTAGGTGCAGAGCAAATATGCTCCAGGAAAATATCCCCTTTTCTGGGAACAGAGAAGCTTTTCCTTTTCTCCTCCACGGAGAAGCAGAGCTGTCCTGAACAGTGAGGGATCCCAGGCTGCCGGCAGCTATGGGGAAAGCTGGAGCTTGCCTGGTAGCACTATGGGTTCTGCTGGTGGGGATTGTCTGGGCTGGTCCCGATGCTGAATTACAGTGGGTGCTTGAGCTCTCTTCGGGGTTCTGCTGGGGCAGATGCCCTTCTGTGTGGGAAGAGAGGTGAAGGAGGATGTGGAGTTGAGCTCCTGAAGGGTGACAGGCTGAATTCACAGGATCCACCTCCTGCTTCAGGGGGCGCAGTCCTCTGGGCTGGAAAGGGAAAGTGCAAAGCTCAGGGAGCAGACCAAAGGGTTGTGACCCACCTCTCTGCTGGGTCAGGATGGGTTTCCTGCAGCTGTGAACCAGATGAAGACTGTATTTAAAGCCCCAGATGAGTCAAGCTCGGCACTTTGGAGGTGACGATGACTGTGGGACTGCTCTTGTGTTTGCTTCAGTGGCGAGATGGTCTGGCAGCAGTTACAGCTTCACTTTAGCAGGGCTGCATTTGTGTCCTGGCTTTCCTGGCCTCCCCAGCTGGTGTTAGTTTTGGGCTTGCTTTGCTGTTCCCTGACCTCCTCTTGAAGGGATTATAGCAGTTCTTTGGGTCTTCTGGGAGCTCAGGGGTACCTAGCCATTGCCTGAGATGAACCACTTTTCTCACAGACAGGACTGACCAATTAATTTTCTGTCACTGAGGAGAAATGACCTCATTTGCTCAACACTCATAAGCCAAGAGGAAACCCAGTTCCAGCTGACCAGCTGAGGTACAGAAGGAGGGAAGGGCAGTTGTCACTCTTTCCATGGCATTATAAAGGGTGGGCAACGAGCTATCAGGAGCCAGGTTGGGGTGAATGACTTGATGGGTTTGGTCTCTAGATGCGGCCTCTTGCAGGGAGTCTTTAAGGTTCCCAGGCAGCCCTGGTTTGGGTAGACGCAGTGGCTACACGGTGCCTTATAGCATAGCACCAGATACCATGGAGATAGGCATGGGATCAAAACCCCGTAAGAGAATCTGTCCTGCTGTTGAAGGTGACGCCTATTCACCCCCCTGTGCTGATCCAACTGATGTGCTGGGGCCGTTCCTTCCTGTCTGCAGTAACCCCAGGGAATCCATCTCCAGCTTTTCAGCCCTTTAGCATAGAATTTTGTTCCAGGCGATGCTTTGGGGAGCTGATGGTGCAACATGAATTTCACAGAGGTGAGATGGTGTGCCTGGGGGCCAAGAACTCATCTTCTTTCCTGCACAGAGACACAAGCATAACACCCGTCTGGCTTCAGTAAGCTGTAGGGGAAGGATTGCTTGCAAGAAACTGTGGGTGCTTTTGAGTCCTGTGCGTGTCAGTTAGTCTGATAGCAAAGAGACAGAGCAAATACTGTTGTGAGGAAGCATCATCAGTGACATGACTTGGGGAGGGTGTCACAAAGTAGCAGGAGGGATCCCTAGCTCTGCCACAACTAGCCTGTGGGGAAGTCCCTTCCTTCCCCTCTATACTCCTCAGCGCTCACCTCACTTCTGAATGGTTTGGGTGATAAGCTAATCACCATGGAAGGCGCTATAGATGTGCAAACTGTGTCTCAGGATGGTGTACAGGCTACCAGTTGCCTTAAGGCAAGGTGTCATATGTTTGTATGCATTCTTCCATGGCTCATGCGCTGTAGACCAGATGGGTCAGAGGTGCCTGTGTATTTTTAGGTTACTATGAGGACTCCATGAGCTATCCTTCCTCTGGGAACATTGGTTTATGCATGAGAACATGTATGTTTGTGGGCAGGGAGAGAACCATTTTCTGTTAGGCTTTGTCTCTCCTGTCCTCTTGTGTGCACAGGTTACATCTGTGCCTGCACGAAGTCTGTGTGCGCATGTATGTCATTCCCTCCTCAGCTTTGTCTGTATTATCCATGTATATGTGTTCCTGTGTGCATTTATGTATGCGCCTGTGTGTGATGCAGGTAATTGTATGTGGGTCTATTTGTGGAGTGAGCACATGTGTATGTGTGTGTATATGCACCTTTTCCACCTCTTGGACTTGATGTCTCTTCTCGAGGTGTGTAAGTGTTTGTAGTTGAGTGCTGTATTCAGCTGGAGGACATCCATCCTACCTGTCCATGTATCTTCTCCTCCCCACCTCTCATGAAGCTGCTTCTTCCTCTCCCTGGGGAGAGGTCCTGTGCTTTAAGAGATAGCCTTGAGTGCCCCATGCATGAAGTGAGTTAGCTTTCCTGACATCTGTGCACTCAAGTACATTCAGAAACATCAAACCTTGAAGCACAAGGGAGGCCCGATTCATGTTATTTCCAAGGCTTTAGTGAGACCAGGCTGGAAAACCTGGCATTCAAACCTGGGTGCTACGCTGTCTGAAGGAGGGTGATAAATTGGAGGCAATTCAGAGAAGAGCAACAAAAATTATGAAAAGGCTGGAGGGACTTATTTATGAGGAGTGATTAAAAGAACTAAATATGTAGACCTTGGCTAAATGATAATACAATAACAGTATTTGAGGATGCAAACACCAAAGAAAGGAAGAGATTATTTAAGGTGGCAAAAGATGGGCAAAGTCCGAAGTGTGGGATGAGGCTAAGCAAAGAGGAGAATATTTGGCTGGCTCTGAGGATACATGCAAGCTTCCTGGTGTGAGTGCTCAGACAGACTATGAAATAGTCTGGCAGGTTTATGGAGACTCAACTGCTTGCAACAAGGAAACACATGGTGGTGAAAAGGGGTGGAGGGAACAAGCTAGACTTGGCCAGTCCTGGAATTGGAGTGATCTGCAAGGCCTCTTCTTCATATGCAGCATTGCCAGCAAAATTTTGAGAGATGTTTGATTGTCTTTCACTTTTTATTGATTCCCTGTCTCATGGCTGGGGAGAACCAGCAGACACTGTTGTTGACGGAGCTGCAAGGTGTAAATGAGTAAATGGAGTCTGGTGGAGGTTGAGGACGTTATTCTCTCCATCTCTCCATCCTCTCTGGCTGGAGAGGTTGTCTAGGAAGCGATCCTGTGGGAAGTGCCTGTAGGTGAAAAGGGACTTTGCCAGAACATCTTTCTACAACAGTACAGGCTGAACATACCAAAGCAAGTGGTTCCCTCTTTCCAGAAAAAGATGGCTTGGCATGGGGACAGTGGGGTCAGGAGGATCAGACTTCCCTCCTCTGAATTCCTAGTCACAGCTGGTCCAGAATTGGGACAACAAGGTCAGAAGGATTAACACCCCTCCTTTTTTTTCCCCACTGCAGTCACAGGCCAGGAAAATTGAGTCAGATCATAATAAAAGGATTAGTGTGGAGAGGCTGCTGTGAATAGTGTGATAGACAGGTCAGGGAAATGGAAGGGAATTCAAGGGGGTTGGCCCTGTTACAGATGGTCTGCTGAAAGGGCTTTGTGTTTATCAACAGGGAAAGGGGATTTGGTCTTAAAAAGTCTGGAATGAGGCATCGAGGGGGCTAGCACTCAAGCACAGATGTTATTCCCAGCAAGGATATGTACTGGGATGACTGGTTTAAATGACCTCAGACCTCCTTCCAGCTTTAGGGCAGAGGGAAAATAAAATTATTTTTGGAATGGACTCTCTTGTTTGCGTCCTTGTCCATCCATCTCCAATATGAACTAATGCACCAAAATGATAGTTACTCATAGCTACTATTTGCCAGTGACTTCTGGGTCAGCCTGGCTATGGAAAGCCATCGGAATATAAGAAGGCCCCTACTGAGCCAGGTCTGAAATCCTTCCAGTTGAGTATCTCCAACAGTTGCTGAAAGGAGAAAGAGCACAAAGACAGGAGAACTGTGTAGGAGCACTTCCTCTGAACACTCTTCTAGCCTTCAGTGATGTGTGGCTGAGGGACTTTGTGCTAGAAGATCCGTTGTACGCTTCATAGGTCTCTGTGGATATGTTTCTTCCCTGAATTTGTTCAGCCAATTTTTCAAGTCAGGTAAAGCTTCAGCATCCACAAAATCTCACAGTAGGAAGTTCTGCAGCCTAAACATGCAGTGTGCAATGGAAGACCTCCTGTCGTTTGTCTTGAACCTGTTACTTTCTGGTTTAATTTCCTGACCTTTGATTCTTGGGTGGGAAGAGACAGTTAACACCTGTCCCCTCTACCCTTCCTGTGTCATCCGTGGTTTTATAGACCTGTCTCATTTTATGGTGTCTAGTTTCTCTTTTCCAGTAGCCCTTCACCTTTCATCTTTCCACATCTATCAGCTGCCTCTTTCTTGGCTACAGCAGTGCAGCTTTATAGTGACAGAAGGACATGGGGCATTGCTAGGTGGCAAGTGACATCACAGAAATGAGCTGTGTCAGGTTCCAAGAAGACTTTTGTGTCAGCTGCAGTGGCATGGTGTAGGAGGAGGTGAAGGAGCTGGGCAAAAACTCTGAAACCAGTTAAGGGTGCTCTTGGCCATCAAGACAGGACTGGGCAGGATCCTAGGAGGCTTGAAAATAGGAAAGGGAATTTTGAAGTGGACCTTGGGGTGTGGGTATAGCTTCTCTGAGTGTGGGCGGTGGTGGTCAGCACAAGCAGGAGTTGGGACTAATCAATACAGAGCGAATGAGGGAATTGAAAGGCCAGAGTTGATGGAGATCTGATTGGGGCTCTGACTGAAGGATGTTCAGATAAGCAGATGGATTGTGGGACAGTCTGTAGACACAAGGGTATTGGGAAAATATAGCTTGGATATTCTGCTGGTGTGATGGGCAGTGGAGGAGAGTGGGAGGAGAAGCTAAGAGGACGTGGACTGCCTATGAGGAGGCTCTCAGGCCTAAGCACAGCACAGGGACATCTTGACCCAAGTGAAAGAGATACCCAAGAGTCAGCTCCCAGGTCAGGACTAGGCAGATCGAGACATTTAATGACAAAACCCTTGCTGAAATTAAGATTTTCTTACATTTCCTGGCTAGCTGAGACCCTCAGCCAGGTGATGGAGAATAGATGAATGAAAATGAAACATCAGCCATCTTGTGAATTCAAACAGAATAGGTTCAGGGGGAAGAAACAGGCTCATGTCAGGAAGAAAAAGGCCCTGGTGGGGTGCAACAAACAACCTTGCAGTATTTGAGGGTACAAGGGAGAAGAAGGTGCCCCCAGTAGCCCGTATGACATTTCCTACAGAGGAAAACTGTTCTGAGTAACCTTTGAATTAAGGACTGTAGGGGGCTGAGGTGAGTGGTGGAAAGTCTGCTTAGATAGTGTCAAATGTGACCTGGGCCAGGACATGCAGCAGGGAGAGTGAGGGACAGTACTGTCAGCAAGGGGAGGAGATGAGGCAAGAGGTTTGTTGGGAAGGAAGGGGCAAGGGCTGAAGGCAGAAAGACCTGAACGGCATCAAAAGGAGTGACAGTGGTGTCAAGATCTCTGTAGCAGCCATTTATGCCTCGAGATTTCAGTCTGTGCTCCCCACTGGGTGCCTCTCACGGGGCAAGGAGCTCTTCTCCAGTCCCAGCAGACTGTTCCCAGCCTGGTCACACCATGGGACAGTGCAGCTGCCTCACTGTTCCTCACAGACCAAGGAAGATAGTGGGACATGTTGTATCACACCATGTGTGTATAAAGCTTTTCTGCCAGTAGTCAAGTGGGGAGATGGTGAGGGAGAAGGTATTTTTCTGCCTCCCCTCTCACTTTCTGTCCTTTTCTTTTCTTCTGTCTCCTCCCCCATGCTGGTTGTAACCTTTCTTCCCTTCCCTGTGTGCTCACCTAACACCAGCTGCATCTTGTGTCTCTGTTTTCCTTTAATCCATGCGATGGATCAGTGACAGACCCCCACTGTAATTTTTTAAATCAAAGCCCTTTATCTTGAATTGAGCAAGGTCAGGGGAAGCTTCTTAAGGCATCGGTTGTATTTCCTAACTCTGCCTCAGAGCAACTTAAAGGATGGCTCAACAGGATTAGTAGAAAGCGCAAGATCGGACAAATGGATTTGGCAGGGGCTGGCTGGTGGGCCTGGGGGAGTGGGAACTCGCTGTGCTGGAAAGTGGGAGAACTGGGCTCTGCTCAGGGCCTCCATCGTTGCCTGCTGCCCCACTGCGCCTCTGGGCACGTGGAAGGCAGCTGGGCTGATGCTGAGCACTGTCCTGACTCTGCCCTGGGAGAGAGCAGCCTCAGCCTGCAGCACCGCTCTTTGCTAAACACGGCTCCTTAGCGCCGGCCGGGTGCTTTAGGGCCAAGGCACAGGGGATATCGCTCTCTGCTTCAGGGATCATTGCCCCCAGCACAAACATCTCTGCCAAGCCTAGAGGGACACACTGATCGCAACGGAGCTATGCACAGCTGGAATAGCGTGGGTCAGGCCTCAGGAACGAGGCAGGATGCCATTCCTTGCGGGTGCAGTTCCCCATGGCAAGCATCCCACTCCCTCCCCACCCCGCTGGGTGCTGCTGGAGGTGTGAATTAGCAGTCCAGAGGCGCTGTCATTAGACTCTGCTTCCTTGGCTTGGCTCCTTCTGCTTCCTTGCCCCCCTGTTTTGTCTTATGCTTTTGCAAGCGCATAACAGGCTGAGAGAGTTGGGGCTGTTCAGCCTGGAGAAGAGAAGGCTCCAGGAAGACCTTCTTGTGGCTTTCCAGTACCTAAAGGAGGCCTACAGAAAAGCTGGGGAAGGACTTTTTACAAGGGCATGTAGCGATAGGACAAGGGGGAATGGCTTCAAATTGGAAGAGGGCAGATTTAGATTAGATATTAGGAAGAAGTTTTTCACTTTGAGGATGGTAAGGCACTGGAACAAGTTGCCCAGAGAAGCTGTGGAAGCTCCATCCCTGGGGGTGTTCAAGGCCAGGCTGGGTGGGGCTTTGAGCAACCTGGTCTAGTGGGAGGTGTCCCTGCCTATGGCAGGCGGGTCGGAACAAGATGATCTTCAAGGTCCCTTCCAACCTAAACCATTCTATGATTCTATGATTCTGTGTTTTAGAAGGAAGTGTTGGGCTTGCGGATGACAGAAGGGCAGCAGGCCATACGCGAGCTCTCCTCGCACAGCCGGGCTGGCACACCCTGCAGCCCCCACCAGTTTGTGGCCCTTGCTTCCCCAGTGCCTCACTGCTGCTGGCAGCACCAGTTCTCCCCTCCTCTCACCCGGGGCTTCTCCATCCCGGGGAGCAGTTGGCCCTGCCTAGGGTGGGAGAGGGTCTGCACTGGCTGCCCCTTCACTTGTGATGACCAAGCTGACTTGACCGGCCGCCCATGCACCCAGCCACCGCCTGTCCCAAGAGGGGCCCGTCCCTTCCCCACTGCACTGTGAATCTGCGCTGAGCAGGAGCCCCAGTCCATTTGTTCTCTGATCCAACCGGTGACTGCTTCCCTCCCTCACCTGAACCCCCTCTGTCCTGTACTGGCTACTCTGTGTACTGGGGCCCAGTGGTGAGAAAGGAGTCTCGTGAGGAGCATCTTCCCTGGCTGCAGCCAGGTACTACAGCCAGTTCCCCATCAGACATCCCCTCCTTGCACGTTGTGCGCAAGGGCATACACCCATCGTGTTATCCTGTGTGCGTTCAAGGGAATGGAGATTCACACAACCTTGGCCTTTGCATTCCCAAGCCTCCCAGAAAGATATCCCATCTGGCTGGATTAGCCAGGGACATGACTGCTCCTCCCCAGTGCAAGGATCTCCCTCACAGGACTGACTACACCATTGTCTTCTTCTCCTGAGCAGATGAAGGCTCTCTGGAATCCTGTTTTCTCTCCACTGTCCTCCTGCATGAGCCTGGCCGCACGTCCCAGGGCTCGTTTTCAGTCTGGGGCATCTCAGCCCCTCAGCGTGTGCTGCCCATGGGGGAAGCTCACGCCGTTCCCACACAGAAGAGGATTTGCATGCATGGTGGGGGAGACACAGCCTGGCCTGTTTATTCTTAATGCTCCGTATTATCTCCATTAATAATGCCACCTCTGCCTCACATGCTAATTAAGGCTCAAGATTGTTAATGTAATAGGGAATTTGGGCAGAGACCACACAAGACTGGCTGGATTAAGTTAACCTTATGGACCGTTAATGGATCTCCTGGAGGGGCATTTCTGCCTAATGAGAATCCAGCTTGAATGATAATCAGGGGCTTGCTCTCCGCATGCCCTGTGGAGCCGGGAAAGATGGCGAGGCTGCAGGGCAGGATGCGGGAAAGGCATCAGCAGGAGCCGCTCACGGGGAAAGGGGGAGAAGGGTGCAGGGCTGGAGGTAGAGACCCCAAGGTGAGGGAAGAGTTGGGGTGAGTGGAGCAGTGACACTGGTGGTGCTGCACAGGGGGAGCCCCGAACAAGCGCTGAGGCTGACCCCGTTCTTTTTGTAGTGGGTGTTTAAATATTAACACAAAGTGCTATTTTTCCCCGTCGTGATTGCCAACAGTGAAAAGGTCAACCAAACTACGTTAGCAGTGAGCAGGGCTCCTCTCTGGGGAAAAAAACCTTGGGAAGAACCTGGCCTGGCTCCCGGAGACCTGCGCAGTGGGTCATGGCTGCTGCTGTCCAGTGGATCAGAGAGAGCTGGACTTTCCCAGCCTGTTGTTTTTTTTTTTTGTATGGTGTGAGGAAAACATCAGGGAAGGGATCTGGCTCTGAGCACTCTTATGTTTAAAGAGTACACTACCTTGCCGGTGAGCAACAAGGTGAAAGTCTGGGTCTCTATTCAGAAGAAACCTGGGGACAAATTAAAGGGGATAGAATTGAGCTTAGAGGCTAGGCTTGCAGTTTATAGGGTTTGGGGTCAGCACAGATTCAGGATTGCAGTTGAGGCAAAACAGGTGGACCTTAAGCATTAGGCTGCATTTTCAAGGCAGACCTGTGAGATCCTGGGCCTGGATTGAAACTGGGTCTTGCTGGGAGCCTGTGAAGCCTTTCGGGGAAGGCGTGCATATTTTCACATCTGGCTCCTGTGTGCTAGTTTTGTCCTCCAGAGGGAATAGACACAGACTGGGATATAGGGCAAATGCAAAGCCTGAAACGGAGGCCAGTTGTTTGCATTTCAGTTTGGGGAGTCGAGTAATTTAGCTCAGCCCCGGAACAAACATGTAGAGCTGAGGGTGGGATGTTTGGGAGGAAGGTACTGATCTGCAGCATTGACTAAGGGAATAAAGAAATAGCTCTGGGGTTTTCTTCTTGGTCAAGTCTCACTTGAGCACCCAGGAGATGCTCCAGGTGGGCAGGCTCCATGCTTTGGATCCTAGCCTGGAGGTTACTCAGTACATGTGGGATCTGGCCAAACATTTATCCTTCTGATGTGGGAACAATGACAGAGCAGCTGTGTTGCTCTGGCTCCAGAGGTGTGAGTTTGAGCTGTGCTGACTGCAATTTTGTGCAGGTTTCTTGCACCAAACCCAGCTGTGGGTGATTCTGGCTGGGGAAATGACAGTCAAACAGGTATCAGCGTAGCTGCGGGAGCCTCTCTATATTCCTGGCTATAGGGACTGCTGTCTCCTAACTCTGTTACCTCGAGCTGCCTTACCTGAGCTGTCTCAGCTCTAGATGGCCCATGGCTTGGATGTGAGCCATGAGTCTGGTTTGTGGTGCTCAGGGTTTGCGGGTGACAGTTTGTGGGTTTGTGGTGCAGTTCTTGGGGTTTGGAAAGGGGTGACAAGGACATGGAAAGGAAATAGGTCCAGTTCAGGTTGCCCAGCGAAGTTTTTCTTCACTTTCTGGCTCTTGATATGGGAAGATACCAGGGAACCGCGAGGAAAGGAGTTCCCTTGCTGTGAGTTGGTGTGTGGGAGTTGGTTCCCGGGGCAGAGTATGCTGCTGCCAGTGAGCGAGGGGAACTGAGGGAAGGCGAGAAAGTAAAAGCAGAGATCAGGAGGAGAGGCAGTGCAAGGAGCCAGATGGACAGTGTCTGGTTCCACCCAGAGAAGGATCCCATCCCTGCAGACCTGTACACCCCCAAGCCTGCATGCAGCACGTGCACAATTGCCATAGTTTTGTGCTGTACTCATAGCGTTCCTTTCACAAGGATGCTCACTTTGCAGGTGTGCAGTAACACATCGGTGTTGCATAGAGGCATAGATGCTGCTACACACACACAAACGCACAAACACACAGAGGACGCATCGCTCCCTATGACACCTCACACATGCACCGATGCTTTCAGCAAAGAACAGATTCGCACACATATGCACAGTTCACCCTGTAATACAGCACTTGGATGCACACACATACACATACATACACATCCCATGCATTGATAACTGGAGTGACATGCAGGCACATGCATGGCAGCACCACAGAGATGCTAACCAGAAGGCACACATTCCTGCACACCCATGTGTGCACACACGACACCATGTTGTCCACATTGCCCCCTTTCAGCGTTATCCCATGCGGATGGACTCACTCATGGCAACACTGACAGACACATGTATTTTTGTGTCTTCCAGGTTTCCTTGCTTGCCAGCACAAAACAAGCACGGGAAGGTGAGGCAAAACACCTTTGAGATGAACAAGATGAACACCACACCAACGTACATGTGCAAACATGCATACACATCCCCCTTGGCTCCTGCTTACCTTGCTTTCACTCTCCATTTTCCTTTGTTTAGCCAGTCAGGGTGCTCCTTCCATGCCCCTGAAGCACAGGAGCAGATGGTTTGGATGTCATTTTAGGATGATGGTTCCCTTTTCCACTAGTGGCTCTCTTCAGCTGCTTAGCTTAGTGCTAAGTATCTCTGAGATGAAGATCCTCCTTGTCTACCCACACATGACAGCTCTGTGTTACCTCTCAGCACCTATTAGAAATCCCGAGTCCAAAAGCCTCTTTAAATTGCCCTCATGACCGTACTTTAACCCAAGTAGCACTTCAGGCCATGGTGGCTTTTCCAGGTTTGGCAGTGTCTGTTAGCTTTGACCAAATGAGGCAACTCCATCTCCACTCCGCTCTGTACACGTGCCTTGCCGAGGCCCAAATGACTCTCTCACTTGTCCTCTTTCAGCCTGCATTATTCATCTCCTGTAATGCACAATGGATGTTTGTGGGAAGAGGCATGCAGGTACAATTGAGCATAGTGCTGAGGAACAGGCGTTCCAAGCAAGCTGAAATTGCCTGGGTGCACGGGCCAAGTTTAGCTGAGAGAGAGGAAATTTTGACTCCTTCAAAGCACTTCTGAAAAGTGAGTGGCGGCGGTGGTGGAAGGTAGAGGGGAAGAGGGGGTGGTTTGGAGGGGTTGTGTGTTGGGGGTGGTGGTGGGGGGCTTCCCCACATGTTTCTTCTGGCTTCTCTCGTGCTGCCGCACGAACATGCGTGCGGTGGCGTGCGTGGGAAGGTGGGAGCGCTCTGGGGGAAGGTGTGAAGTAGGTGGTTTTGGGGAGCGGAGAGTTTGCCTGCCTGAGGAACGGTGGGGAAGGTGTACTTGTATGTGCTGGGAGTGGGGCTGGGAGGGTGTTTGGTGACGAGCTGTGGAGGCAGGGTGCTGGGGCACGCGACGTGTGGGAGGGCAGGGAGTTCCTGGAAAAGGCTATTACAATGTGCGCTTCACTGCCTTACATTGAGGTGTGTCCGTCTGTGCTCGGAGCCCATGTCTATCCGATGGCACAAGACGAGAGCTTGCGGGACTCCTTCCTTTTCTTCCTGAATTCTCTAGGAGTCAGGGATAATCCGCTTGCTCAGGAGTTGTCCAGAGAAGGGCTGGGAAGGCCTGTGAATCTGGCTGGGGTTAGACCTGACTGCAACCCCTGCGTTGCCTGTGTCCGAGCCACCCCCATGCCAGCCCCTTCTTGTGTATGGGCTCTTCATTTTGTACCTGTGCCAGTACCCACTGCTCCAGTGATGCCAATACAGCCACGGACCCCCGTGCCGCATGCCTGCAGTTGCACTCCCACCCAGCTGCTTTTCCCCCGCCGAAGCCCCATGCTTTGACGTACCTCCCCAGTTTCCCAGGGGCACACAGGTACACGTGCTTGCCCTGATGCCGAACCCTGATTGCTCTCCGCCATCACTTGTAGTATCATGCTGTGACACTACCGAGCTTGTTAAACAAGCCCGGCAGAGCGCTTGCCGTGCCATCCCTGGTGCTGGGCCAATCTTCTCTCCTTCCTTCGCCCCTTCTTACCCACCTCCTGCATCTCTCCTGAGCCCTGGGGGAAGCTGGCAGTTTCCTGGCCAAATCTCTGCTTCCCATAAGGATTTATGTACTTCTTTACCATGCTCAGGTTTTGCAGTCACGTCCCCTGATGCCACTATCAGCCAATTTTAGAGCATTCGGGGCTGGCAGGACTTTGCACTCTTCTTTGCATGCAAATTATGCACATCTAACACCAGAGGAAAGGAGGAAAAGAGAAGGGATGAGTGTGGACGCTTTTCCAGGCTTTCTGCTCCAGAGACTTTTTCCCCAGGAGCTGTGACAGTGGACAGACACACGGGCTTTACTGGGAGATGGTAAAACGGGCAGAACTAGAGAAAGTGCAGAAAAAAATTATTTCAGAGATGGAGGCAGTTTAATCAGAGTTGGCGTGGCAGTGGTATGTGTGCGTGCACGTGCAACAGTGCCGGTGTACAGAATAATACAGCTGTCTCCAAAGTGAGTTCCAGCTTCATAACTTTTCAATGATGTAACTTTTGGGGGGGGTGAGTGATGGCTGGCTGTCTGCATTTCATGTGTAGTTTGTGTTTGTCTGCCTGTGTTGGATGTTGATGAGTATTTGTGTTTTCCATGTGACAGAATATGGCTGGTGTTTGATGATGCTGGGGCTAGCGTTTAGGATCCAGAAGGATGCTATGCCACTGTGTGGGCTGAGTTAGGTAGGTAACAGTATCTGATGCGATCAGTTTGTATGCTGCAGGCAATTCGTAAGCGTAGTATATTTATGTGTGATATGCAGCCAGTGGTGCTTGCTTGACTTCTGTTTCTAAGCGCGTGAGGATGTTTTATGTGCTTTTGTTTTCTTATAGATGTGTGCATCGTGACATGCTGGTGTGCTGTTGTCACTGATATAGATGTTTGTGTGCATGTGTGTGTACATGGCACTTTTTCTGCTCTTTGATATGGAGGTGGGCTTATTAAACGATGTGCATTTGTGCAGTGACAGTTACATATAAGTGGCCAGGAGTTTGTGTGCAGTAGCTATGGTCAGATATTCAGCGTGCATTTGTGCAGTGGTCAGTATTCACTGTGCTGTACATAAATGTTTTTGCTGTGTACTCAGTGGTGGAACAGGCTGGGTGGAGTTGATGTGGTTGTGTGATGGTTGTCTGAAATATCACCTGTGCGTGTTAATACAGCTGTGCAACCTTGTTGGTGCAGGATGTATGTGAAGAAGAGGAGCATCTCACCCTTTGGAAGGACTCTGAATTTTTAGGGGATGTATGCAAAGTGGTGAGAGAGAGAGTGTGTGTGTACAGGCTGTGTGTAGCAGACTGAGTGTGAGCAGCGTGCCTGCAGGGGGGGATGCCCGGGTGATGTGAGCAGGGCTGGGAGGTGGTGTGTCTGCATGCGTGTGACCACCTCTGTAGGCACACTTCACCTTCTCCCGGTGTGGCTCCGTCAGCACCTTGCTCTGCACTGGGCCAGGTGCTGTCTCCTTTTTGTGTGTAGTGGGACAGCTGGGCTCTTAGGATACCGGCTATCCTCTTTCCATCCTTTAAATCTCTTTCCATTTGTCTGTCTGTCTGCTCTGCTGCCCGTGTCCAGTTGTCTGTTCCCATAATCACTGATACGCCCTGACTAGCTCACACCCCACTCTGCCTGTGGACTCAGCAGCTGTGCATCTCTCCGTCCCTCCCACACACACACACACATTCACACACACACACCCTGGATCTTCATCTGTGGTATATTCAGTTGCCATTGGAAACCTAAGAAAGAAGTGAATCTACCCTCCAAGTCTTAAGCTGGTGGTTTTTTTTTCCTTCTTTTTCTTTTTTTTTTTTTTTCCCTCCCCTTTCCTCCTCTCCTCACAGAAGGCGAAGTCGTTCGCAATGAATCCATGGCAGCTTCGATCGAGCGGTGAGCTGGAGCACCTACTCACAGGCCGCTCCTTGATGTGAATGAAGAGAGAGGCCTTTCCCCGGCAGAGCCCTGGATTTACCTCCTGCGCACCCGGCCACCCCCAGCCCGGGCACCGCCAGGTAAGCCAACCTCGGCACCTACGGCCGTGCGCCACTCTCCATCCCTCCTTCCCTCCCTCCCTCCCTCCCTCCCTCTGGATGCTCGCTCCCCAGAGGTGCGAGGGAGGGGAAAGGCAGGGGTTTCTGCTACGCCGTGAACAAAACCTAGGCTTTCATCAGGCCTCCCCCCCCCCCTCCAAGTAATGGAGAGCTGCTCCCTCCCCTCCGACCCCCTTTCCTTGCGGCTCCGCATGCGTGTGCCGGGAGGGGTTGTTTGGGGAGCAGCAGGGGGGAGCGCTGCGGGTCCCCTTGTGCACGGTCCCGAGCGCCTTCCCTCCTTTCCCATCCATCCCTTGGCAGACACCTGTCTGCTCCCTACGGCATTTTCCTTCCCTCCCCCTCCCCCCCCCCCCCCCCCCCCCCCGCCCCTGCGCCGCCTCCTCCCCTGTGTTTTTTTTGGGAGAAGGGACAGTCGGGCTGATGCTGCTGCAGCGGAGCTGTGGGCTGCTTGGGCCAGCAGAGCCACAAGCAACGTGGCCAGCATGGCCAGCAGCACGGCCAGCAGCACAGCCCCACGGGGATGCAGCTCGCAGCAGAGCAGGAGTGGGCATCACGCTGCCGGGAGTGGGGCATGCCGGGGGTGGTGGTGGTGGTGGTAGTGACAGTGTTCCCCCTCCCTCCTCATCTCATGGATATTTCGGGTATCCCGATTCCCAGAGGAGGGTGCTGGCCTCCATTTCCTAGCCAGGTACCTCCTCTGAGCTCAGCCTGGCACAGCTTTTTGGGGTGATGGGCATGCTCTTTGTCACTGCTTATCTGCTGTCCCCTGGTGCTCCTGCCCGGCTGGAAGGGATGTTTTCCTGCCGGAGACAGTGCGTTTCATAAGCTGGGAACGCCGTGTGCCCTGCACAGGCAGCGAAGGGACCCTGTGCCGAGCCTGACCCATTTTGGGGCGCAAAGCTCTTGGGAGCACCTGAAAGGGCCTCCCGCTGCCATGGGCTGCCCTCGGTGCCCCATTTCCCCAGGTCCTCTGCGGGGAAGGCAGGATGATCAGCCAGGCTATTTCCGCGCCGTGTCTCTGTGCTGCTGGAGCTGCTGCGGCGTGGGGAGCAGGGAGCAGCTGTTTCTCCCATCGCCTGGGCAGGCCCAGACGCGCTGGAGGCCCTCGAGGAGCACGGACATGCCTGGAGATGTCTTCCCCCAGAATAAGACCCTAAAGCGACGAGCTGTTGGCGAGGCAGCGGGCATCTTCAGGGGAGAGGTTTTTAGAGGGGAGGTTTGGGAGTTCGCACCTGCCAGGCTGTGGTTTCAGGCTCTGCACAGACTCTGGCAGGTGCTCCGGTTTTCTGAGTCAGATTTTGGGGCTGCTGCGTTTCTCCAAGGGGAAGGGGCTGGCAGGACCCGTGCCACAGCGCAGCCCTGGCAGTGGTGCTCCTGTGGTGTCCCCCTGAAGGAGGTGATGGGTTTGTTCCCCCTCTTGCCCAGGTCCCACCTGGTGATGCCAGCAAGGAGAGTGCATCTTTCCAGTGCATCTCCCTGCTGCCACCACAGGACCTTCCCGGTGTCCCCCTCTCCAGCTTCCCTGATGCCTCCCCCTCTACCCAAAACACTGCCTTCAATTTCTGTCCAGTGGTGCCAGCTTGTTTTCTTTCTCTTTTGGGATAACCCTGAGCCCTGCTTTTCCCCCTTTCAGCAGCACCCCTTCCTCACTCCCTCTCCGGCACTTCCCATCCCTCGTGACCCCTCAGTGCACGCCGTGCTGGGCAGGAGTAGCTTTGGGGAGACTCAGGAAAGGCTGATGTTCCCTGGTGGGATTGTTTCTGGATGCTGCTGCTGGCTGACAATACTGTGAAGTGATCTTTTCCCCTGTGGTTCACACTCTTCAATGCGTGCGTGTAAGTGTGTGTGTGTGTGTGTGTTGTGGGTGACAGAGTGACTGTAGCGTTGTTGATGTGTCACTCTTTCTCTTGGCCAGGGCCCGGCAGGGAGCATGACCATGCAGTCGCTCTCGGTTTCGTTACTGGGGAGTTTGCAGAAAGCAAGCTCCTTCTGGATGGGGCCTCCAAAGCCATTTGGCATCGGTTAAATTCCTCATCCCTCTCAGGACATGGCTTTGGCACTGACTCAGGGTGGACAAGACAATAAATCCAGCTCTAGGGAGCTTGGTACTGGGTCAAAACTGCTGCGGCTTCATGGTAGAAAATGCTGATCCAGTATGAACTCACTCTGCTGCTTCAGATTTGTTTAGAAAACAATGTTGGCTTAACTCTGTACTGGCAAGGTTTACGTTGCGTTGGGTATTATCTGTCTGCACCACTCTAGCTTGATGCTGGCTCGAGTGTTGTTTGTCCTTCCACATCTGGCATGCACTCCAGATCGTGTGTGCTCTGGCTAATTTGACAGATGCAATTGCACGCCGCAGCTAGACTGGTTCAGTCCCTCCTGTCGGGCAAGCGGGTTTGGAAGAGGGTTGAATTACAGTCTTAGCAGGGAGCGAGCCATGTCCCACACCAGGCAGCTGCCCTCGCCTTTCAGGAGTTACAACAGCCCTTGTCTCCCAGGTGCCTTGAGGAGTGATGCATAGCGAGCTCCATCTCTCCTAGCACCACCCCAGGTCCAGGGAGATACTAAAGAGACAGGTATGTCCTCTGGCTGGTGGCCACATTTCTGCCTGGCTCTCCCCAAGGGTTTTTGAGCGGTGTCTCGCACGCTGCCCTGGAGAGCGTGTGCGTGGGGACCAGAGGATGATGCCAGCTGGGAAGAAGGCAGCCATTGTGCCAAAGAGGAAGGGGAGGGAAGCGTTGCCTCAGCAGGAGGATGACCGCAGCCCTGTGGTCAGTGCACAGGGCCCGGGATAGGCGTTATCATTCCTCACAGGACCATTTTGGCAGAAAACAGGGTCGCGCCGTGGGCGGGAGCCGAGACAGCCTCATCGGAGGCAGGTGCTCACTTGGGACAGAGTACGAGCACGAACCCTTACTGTTGTGCCGCAGGGACTTTTTCCAGATCTCTCACTCAGGTGTTTGTGTTGCTGAGGGAGGTAGTTTTCTTTGCGGGGGAGGAAAAAGGAAAAGTGGTGAGGAGTGGTTTGCCTCGTGCTTGTGCGTGGACATATGCAAGCCTCTTGTGATAAGGAGGAGCATTTGCTGACCAGGTTTTGCAGTCTGAAGCCAGCTTTACTTTAAGCCCAGCAAGATGAGCTTTTGGGGGTTGAAGCCAAGAGATGACACTGCCTACAAAACCTTGTTGCTAAGGACTCCTGAATCCTAATCCCAGCGCATCTCTCAGCAGTTATCATGCCGTCCCTCAGTTTCCCCTACCTTTACGTGGGGCAAGATGTAGCCACAAACACTGGGGGAGAGGAGGAGGAGGATGGGAAAGGGGGACATGAAGGCATGCTTACTGTTTGCATGGTGCTTCAGGCTGCACAGAGGGATGCTGTGGGGAAAGGGAGGTGCAGCCTGCGGACTCTCTGCTGGCATGGCTGCATGCTGACCTTCGTGGGGGGCTGGATGCTGGAGGAGAATCTGTAATGACCGGGGTGCTGTGTGCCAGGGCTTGAGGCAGTGATTCACTCAAGCCTCTGTTTGTTTGGGAAGAGAAAGGGAGTTTGTGGCTTGTCACTTGGGAAACAGAGCGGGGATTCAGCGGCGGAGGGCAGGCTTCTTGGCTGTGCCTCCCCGACCAGCCATGCCGCATGTCTGTGTGTGTGTCAGGGGAGCAAAGGGGACCCTGGTACAGCCCGTGGCTGGCGGACGGCCATCCCTGGCCCCCATCACTTCACCTCCCCCTTGCACCCTCTGCACAGGCACTGCTGAGTAGGCAAGGACAGCCCTGAGATGCCCATGCATGTGTGACCCATGCGCGTGAGGAGAGGGAGAGGTGTAAAAGCCTTGCTAGAAGAGCAGTTGGATGGGATTCATGCTACCTCTCTGCCCAGCTTAGCCTGTGTGTGGTAGCGCAGCATCTGTGCAGATGTCCATGCTGCTTTATCCCAGCTCAAGCAGGCACCTTCAACAGGGTTGTGCCTGGTGTGTGGTGCCAGGTCACAGGCTGGGGGAGTCGTGTTGGGGTAACTTGGAGGATGAAGACCTCTTCCTCCCCGTCTCATCCCTGGTGTGCTTCTTTGCGTGTGAGCCCTGCCTTGTTTCTTGGAGGTTGAGAGAGGTGTCGTAGGGGGAAAGGGGATTGCAAGGCACATAGGGGCATGGAAGGGATGGAGACACTAAGAAAGAGGGAAGACCTGAGAGAAAAAGGGCAGAAGCAGCAAAGGAAGAGATGGGTGGAGAGGGAGGCAGGAAGAGAGCAGCATGTCCCTGTGGTGGCAATGTGGTGTAGAAGCCTCATATAGATATTACAGGTTAGAGTTTGACCTGACCATGTTTGTACTGGGTATGGATGTGGTCTGAAAAGCTGTGGCAGGAGGACCAGCTCTGCACATGCAATTGCTCATTTCACATCCACCTCCTTAACCCAGGGAATAATCAGACTGAGATCCCCTTCTCCTGTCTTCTCCTGTGCATGTTCCTTTGCTCCTGATATGGAGGATGGAGCATGGCTGAGAAATCCCCCCCATGTCCTCTGTCCTCCTAGCCCTGGCCCTATGGAGCCAGAGGAGGCGAGCATGCTGCCCAGCGCTGCTGGGAATTGCCTTGATCTATGCTGGAGGGATGTTGGTGAGGTCTTAGAGGGAGCCACAGACTTGCCTTTAGACTACTCCCCAGAAATACTTTTGGCCACATTACCTCACATAGGCAATGCCTGCAGGGAAGGACTTAAACACACTATACAAGGCAGAATTTTCTCTAAAACTGCCCCATCAACATGTCCCATAAGAACTGAATAGCAGCAATTAGATAAGTGGGATTTATGGAAGTTTCTCTTCTTCTTTTACAAAATATACTTACGTATGTGTCTGTCAGGTAAGGTAGGTATGCCAGCTCTGTCATAGGGTAGGTAGGTTTCATACAGGTATTCTGTCATTTTTTGATGGGACTGTGGCAGTTTCCAGAAGCTGGAATACCAGTGTTGGCTTGCCGACAGTCTTGCAGGTGAACATGTACCCACAGCTGTTCATGTGTTCACTGTGGGATACCTGTGACACAATCCTGTGGGTGCTTCATGCCCGTCTTGAGCTTCCTCCCTGTCCCCCTGTTGTAAGACCAATGGGCCACATGGCTTGAAGTCAGTGGCATATTAGGGCCACCAGGCTGTGCCCTGCTCTGAACTCCCATGCCTTTTAAAGCCAGCCAGCACGGTGAGAGCTATCGAGAACCAGCCCGGCACAAAGAGAGAAACACTCATATAATGGGGCTACTTGTTTGAGTTCCCCAGCATTTCCCATTGCGTTTCATGTCTTGGGGCTGATTCAGTTGAAAGGCAATCAATGGAGCTAACACCCCAGCATTGTTCTGCTCACCTTCTGATTTACTTCTTTTCATCCTTGCTGGGTTTAATCTCCTCCCAGGTTCACGCATCCCCCAGCACTGAGGTCACTTTCTTTTTATTGCTGTATATAATCAAGCTAGCTCCTCTCCTGCCCTGAATCTTCTGGGGTCAAGATGGAAATTACTATTCAGCAAGAGACCCAAACAAATGAGCAAAACTAGCCTGGTCGGTCAGAACAGGGTGGAAGTTATCCAAGAAAACTCACACTGATCAATTCCAGTCACCTCCTGTGTTTAAAGTGACTCAGTATCTCCATTTTTAGGATGTTGCTGGGGAGCTGAATTCTCTTATGATTTCTCTTATATCAGCCATCCCTACCAACGGTGTTTGTGAGATTCTTTTCCCATATCTGCTTAGATGAGGAACTGTTGGAAACCGTGCTAGTAGAAGAATGGGTGCTGGGACAAAGCTGATCATAAAAAAACCCAAAACCCACTGAAAAAACCACAAAACCTCCCCCACTTTCCCCAAACAATAAGTTATCAAGTCCAGATGGTTAAATCCGAGAGTTTGGAAGGAGCTTAAGTGATTGAGCTGCTAACAAAAATATGCAATCTCTTGTGAAGAAAAAAAAAAGCTACTGATTCGGGGAATTGGAGAAGACCAAATGTTGTACCTATATTTAAAAAAAGGCTCCAGTGATGATCCGGGGAATTAAAGATCAGTAAGCTTTGCTTCTGTGTCTGGTAAACTGGTGGGAATGATAATTAAAAAGCAATGCTTGAAGACATCTGGAAGATTGTGGTCTGATAGGGCCTAACCAGCACGGGTTCGGCAGAAGAAAACTGTATCTTGCTAATCTCCTACAACTCTTTGAATGTGTCAATAAAGCAGTGGATAAAGGAGAACCAACTGATATAATGTATTTAGACTTCCAAAAGGCTTTTGAAAGAGCCTGCACAAGAGCTACCAAAGGAACTAAGTAGTCAGTGAGAGACAAAATATTGACATAGATTAAAAACTGAGTAGGAGACTGAAAGAATGAAGGGATTAAACAGTCAAGTTTCACCATGGCAAAAGGTTAATGTGGCCTCCAGGTTCTCTTCTAAATCCCATGTGATTTACTGTATTGTTTAATGACTTGGAAAGGTGGGAGGAGAGATATGCTGTATGAAAATCTGCAGATGAGACAAAGTTATTAAGTTGGCTGTGGCCAGAAAGGGCTGTGAGAAATGCTGGGGAAAGAGAGCTAAGTTAAATGAATGCACTGTGCTCTGGTGAACGAAACTCAGCATTGATACGTTCAAAGTAATGTGTGTTGCAGGGCAGACTTGCAACTCTTTAGATACCCTCAAAGGTCCCGAATGAAGGGTATCAGCCAAGTGAAAGTGTGGGTGGATGTCAGGGAGCTCTTTGCAGAGCTCTGCCCTGTGTTGTGCTGCCCTCGAGCAGGCAAAGTAGCTGTTTGGCTACAGAGGCAGTGGGTAGGGAATACTCTGGAAGAGCTGCAAGGCTTTTGGTACACCTGCAGTGCCGCCTCCTTTGGAATTGCACGCCAAACCGCGGTCAGCCTGTTTCTGAAGGGATGTTGGAGAACTGAAGGGGCTCTGACATGAGACAGAAAGCCTGTGAACACCCCCAAGTGAAGAGATGGCGGAGACAAGGGTTGCCAGTGTCAGACAGTGGACTGGGAACGGATGTTGGAAGGAAATAAAATTATAAGACTTAGGAGTACATCTCTCCTTCCTTGCCTCATCACACAGGAGTGAGGGAGTGCACAGTGAAATTAAAATGCATGGGATTCAGGTTCACACGGTTGGGCTGTAGTGCTCTAAGTCATGCGATTTTGTCAAGACCAAGAATTTAGAAAGTTTCGTAGCAGGCTTGTGTATTTTTGTGGAGAGCAAGAATACACAAATGAGCTATAACTAAAGATGAGCCCATTTTTGGAGCCTGAACCTTCCAGTTCAGTCTTTGGATCCTATATTAACCTGCAACTCATAGCAGCCAATAAGAAAATGAAGATAGGAGCACATCTGTATGCTTTGAGGTTTTCCCACCTTTTCCCTCCAAAGATCTGGTGATGTCTTTCATGAGAGTCAGTGTGGACATCTTTCTGATCTGGAATGGTTGTTCCCCAGCATGTGCCCTACCTTAATAGCACCTGCTGGAACACAAGCAGTAAGCTTCTTCCTAGCACCGTGTGTGTTCAGGATCACCCTCAAGCTCAGGGAAGAATGGAGTCAGATTCTCTCCTAACATAAACTGGCATAATCATGTCGAAGCCAATAGTAAGAAGCAGGATTTTCAGCCTCTGAGTTTGAACTCAGTTCCAGTGAAAACCAAACAACACATGCACACGTACGAAAAATGCAAAATCACCTAAGCTCTTGAAATTGCCTGAGATCAGAAACCTAATCTGGAAAGTTCCCAGACATTTCTGGGAGATTGCCCATGCTTCCACCCTCCCACCTGAGCTACGGATGTGGGCATTGACACCAGGATAACAGGGTATTGCAGCCTTTCCATTTGCCAGGACAAGCTGGAGCTCAGAATTAAAAATCTGCTGGGGCTGAAGGGAGAAGAGAAATCCCTGAGCCTATAAAAACTCTGAAACCTTACCTGATTATTTCCTCTTCTCTTCAGTGGAAGGAGATGAGTCTATAAACACCTCCTGCCTGTCCTACAGCATTCCCTACCCAGCAGCACGGTCCCAGTTTTGGTGGTTTTTTTACTGAATATATGATATAGGGTGCTGAAGTCATTAATGGCTTGGCTAACTGAGCCCGTTCACAGAGTTTGATTTCTAGCTATTTGTGTGTAGCACACACAAATCTCAGACTCCTTGTAAGTACATCTCCTTCCTGGGCAGCCCACGAGGTGTGATCGGAGTGACTCTTTGCGCAGGGAAATGTTTTTAAGCCAGGAAAACAAACACTGAGGAACATCTCCACATGCTGCTCTTTGCCGGATCTCTGAGCTCTCTTGTATTCTTAGAGCTGTGATTTGTTTTGGTGGGTAGCTCGGAGCTACACCCACTGCAGCTGATGTGGATAGAGTGGGAGCAGCCGGGCTCGCGTCCCAGTGCCGAGAGACCTGGGGTTAATATTGCACCTTTCCACTGGGTTAAAAGCTCCTGTACGGCCAGAGGGAACTTTGGCAGTGTTTCAAAGCTGATATCATCACAGCCCCTGAGAACCTCTGGGGTGGAAGCAACATCTTCAGCACCTCTCCTGGAATCCAGGAGCTGGGGACTGCAGGGGCTGAGAGACGCTGACGTCAGCCCTGCTGCGTGCCAGCAACCCCAAGGCTTCAGAGACGGCTTGATCACCACTACTCTATTATAGCACCTAAAAAGACCTCTGGGATCGGAAGATGATTGCATCTCTCTGCTCTATTACAGCAACCAATGAACCTCCAGGGCCAAAGGATAAATGCACCATCTCTGGAGTATTAGAGCGTTTAGAAACCTCGCTCCCTGACTCACAGCTGTCTTCCCCTCCCTCCACCACCTTCAACTTGTCTCGGCACCCAGCCACCTTCTCTGCTGAGGTGTAGCTGGATAATCCCTGTGCTTTTACATCAGCTGGCTGTGTGCAGCACTGAGATGAGACCACGCTACCTTTTCACTTCTCATGGTACCACAGAACGTCAGTGATGTGACCCTTTACTCTGTGAGTGCAGCAAGGGACCACTGCAATAGACCATTCCCGCTCTTAATACAGCATCTGTGAACCTCTGGTACTGCTCTGCTGTGGCAGACGGTCTGCTCTTGCTTATTACAGGGTGGGGGCTCTTCTCCCTCTGTTATGGGTGTTTCAGAAGACAGCTCAGCACCTGGGAATGGCCATGTCATATCAGCAACCAGAGCTTACTGACGGGAAGGGGGATACTTTGAATGTCTGGTCAGCGAACCTGGCATTTAAAGAGCACAAATTAATTTCTCAGGCACCCTAGAGAGGTGGAGTTCTGTCATGTTACAAACCTGACTTGTAGATTCTGGGGAAAATCCTAAAAGCTTTTGGTAATAGAGGTTTTAGTGAATTTAATGCTGATGGAATTAAAAGTCTCTAGGCACTCGTTGTGAATGGATTTACATCAGGGAGATTAGAAAAGGGAAAACATTATTGGTGTCCAGGAAACTCAGGAGAGCAGCTGTCAGCTGGTTTAGATGGAAGGTTCTCCAGTGGGCAGGCGACCTGACAGCCAGGCAGCACACAGGCGCACGCCTTGTGGGGTCGGCTCGCACGTTCACGGGCTAGGGGCACATCTCAGGGCCCACTGTGAGTCACGCCACACGTGAACTCCCACAATGGGATGTTTGCACTAGCCAGTTCTACAGACACACTGAATGTAAGTGAACGTAGTAATGGTGTCCCTATTCCAGCTGGCACGCTCTTACTCAAAGACCCATATGCCTCACCCATGTGCTACTGACCTTTCCCAGCGTGTTCACTACCATTCACTCCTACAGAGGAGCACGGAGGAGGAAGACCTGCGCTCCTCTCTGCCTACAGGGACACACCACACTGGACAGAGTGCTAAACAGTCTTTTTCTTCATGGATGGGCCTTTTACTGTCCCCTTTCTTCCCACCAGAAATGCAGCTGGCACGTAGCTATGGAGTGTAACTATGAAGTGCAGTTAAAGGGAAGACTGGGCAAGATCCTTATGGAGGAATTTTGTGAGGTTTAGCAAATTCTTAGGGACCACATCCAACTTATGAAATCCACTGGCTTCAATTTGTCTGGGAGAGTAACCTGGGGAGCCACCACTGTATGGTCGCCAGGTTTTGCTCCTTTTTCCAAGGCTTCAGTGCTTGGCACTGCTGGGAAAGCATCCTGGGCCAGATGGCCCTTGTCTGTGCACTTAGATAAGAAAGGCATGATCCTGGAGGGTTTGGCCTTTCTTGGACTTCCCTGCTGGGGCTGTGTTGCTGAGGCTGTGCTCCTTGCTGAGAGATCATAGAGGCAATAGGAGAAAAGACATCAAGAAACCTACAGGGATAGTGAGAAGGGTTTTGGCCTTAAGTACATGAGCTGGTTATGCTCCTCTCAGGAAGGCTCTGAGAGCTGATTTGTCTGCTGTCCCTCTTGTTATTTCTCTCCAAAGTCCTCATCACTTGTTGGTGCATCTTGTTGAGAGCAGAGATCAGGGTTAATTCACCCTGGCTTTCTCCTTAAGTAGGACATCATCAAGCTGAGGACTCAATTCAAATCCTGCTTTAAAGATCTTTATCTCCTCTGCAGCTCAAGAGAGCTGGCTGGGAGACCAGGCTTTGCTAAAGCAGGGAGCTCCCTGCCCCGGAGGAGATGGACAGGAGGGACAGCAAGGTCCCTTGCCAGGGCAGGGGGGTAGTAACCTGACTTTATCACTTAAGTGCTCACAAGCACCACCTCTCCCAGCACTGCCAAGAGTTACCCTTGCTTTGTAGGGTGAGGGTAATGCCCTATCCACAACATCCAGCAGGGAGCTGGAATTCATGCCATCTCTTTTCTTCCTGTTGGCTCTGGGGACTGGGTGGGAGGGGAAGGCTGCTGCAGTGGTTGACAGTGCCCTGAAAACAAGGTAACTGGTATCGAGTACCAGCAGCAGGGCAGACAAGATGTCTCTGATGTCCCTCCCACTGAGTGGGAGTAGATGCCATCAGGGGGTCCACACAGGAGGAGGAGGAGACGGGAGAGAGGAAGGAAGGTGAGCGGTCCCAGTAACTCCCCAGGGTGCCCCTCTTGTGCTGTCAGGAGGTGGTGGGAGTGTGGGGAGTCAGGGAGGGGAGGCGGGGAGGGCGGATGCTCTGATGGCAGGCTGGCACCCTGTGAAATGGTGGGGAGTGAGCAGGCACTGTGGCAGACAGCCCTGGTCTCCCCTTCACCAGCTGGGAGGTGCAGCTAGGATAGAAGAGCGGCTTTTTAAAGTATAGCGCAGGATTTAGAAGGAAATAAAATAAAATAAAATAATATGGTGATTTGGGATACGGCAATACGTGGTAAGCGATCAGCAGTGATGTCTGGGCAGGAACTGGAGCTGCCCCTGGAGGCGTAGGCCTCATCTGTGGTGGGGAGGGGAGTAAATCTACTGATGGACCGCTTGTCCCAGGAAGGTGTCTAGCCTGGCACTGCTGAGGATACACTTGTCCTGCAAATGTATCGCACCGGAGCTGCTGGGCACGCAGGTACCTGCCTGTGGATGTGCACACAGCGAGTTTGGGGCATGCTTGTGTGTAGGTTGCACTGAGAGAACCCGTGTATCTCAGCAAAGGGAGCCACTCCAGGAACAGCTTTGCAACTGACACTGTGAAAACTTTTTTGTCCTTCCTGCATTCTGGGTGAAAGAGCTTCTATCCCACCATCATCCTTCTTGAGGCACCTCTGTTTCTGTCGGTCTGTCCACCATGCAAAGATTCATTGCTGCAGGTGCCCCTCCCCTTGCCAGACAGCCGTTCTGGCTCTTGCAATATGCTCACTGAGGCAGGATGTGTTCACTCCCTGTAAACAGTAGTCATTGTCTATTCCCAGGCAGAACCGTGCTTCTGGAGGACATCTAGCACAACTAACTCATCATGACAACCAGCAGCAACTTCAGGCTGCTTTCACAGAGCTGTTTGTGGAGTCACCTCAGCCCTTTAGCACAAGATGTACACTTGCAGGAAGCCCTGCTACCACAGAAGAGAGAGGCTTCTGCTTTCTGCGAGTAGCGTGTCCCTGGCAAGTGCCGGTCCATGGCTAATATGTTCATCGCTGACAGGGCAGCTATCAGAGCTGTAGCAGTAGCAATGGGTAAGGCAACTTGTGCTGCTGTGAGCTTTCTTAGCAGGTGTGAGATGGGAGAAAGGGGTTCTTCAGCTCTAGTGGGACCGCTGAGAGCACACAGGCTTTGCAGCTGTAAGGATGCTATGAAGCTATCAGCTGCAAAAGACTGTGGTTTTCAGGCCTTGACTTAGATGAACGCACGAAGGGGCACCCTTACTGCTTTCCTGGAGGTGGGAAAAGTTATCTGAGGGCAGCCCCTAGGATTTTCAGGACCTGTCAGTTATTTTCTGGTGCTGAGGGAACCTGACATTTTCCTGTTGAGACTGACTAGCAGAGATTCAAAGGTCTCTCATTTGCATGATAAGCAGTATTTATGCTCACTGTTTTTTCAAGGACTGCCCTGTGTGTGAAACCGTATCCTCACCACAGAGCACTGGGCTGAAGAGAGTATGGTGGAGGGTGGAGGCCAAGTGCAGCTTTGATTTATTGGAAGATCACAGCATTGCCTGCAAATCCATGTGGATGTCAGCACGGTTTATACTATCTGCACCATGGTGGCATCTTACATTCTCACAACACGGAGAGGGTGAGAAGGGACAGACTTTTCATGGGGAGCTGCCTCTGGGCACTGCTACTTTTTTACTTCATCCTTGGAGTTGGTGAGCCTGGTGGTGTTGCAGGGTGACATGTATGAGTAAACCTGACACCAAGCTGGGGGACCCATGAGGCTGTATCATGATGTAGCCAACAAAGTGAGCTGCTTGCTCTTGCTTTGATGTGATCATATGACAGTTTGATGCTTTATTCAAAGCACTGGTTACAACTTCGTTACTCTTCTTTCCCAAGCACTTCGAGGCCAACCAATGTATTAATAAATTAGAGGGATTAAAATAAACATTGCTTTGAAAATCATTAGGCATCCCAAATGCCTGGAAACAAACAGCAGTTGAAGTAAAAATACAAAATGCAAATAGGCTAAGAACTGGGCCATAAAATACTGTAGCCTAGCTCTGGGGCAGCTCTGGAAAGAAAAAATGTGTTTATTCCCTGTGTCTTTGGGTTGGGACAGATGAAATAGTACTGGGGTGCCGTGAATGAGGAATGGTCCCTGCCCCAGTTGCTGCAGTGGCACAGAGCCTGCCCCACCAGTGGCTTTACTGGCTGTAGAACAGGGGTGGGGGGACATGAGGCCACAAGCACCAGCCACAGGGCTGGAGCTAAGGCAAGATCTGAAGACTGCAGACTGGAGACCATCTGGGTGAGCAGCTGTCCCAGGCAGCTCCTTCTGCTGCTCTTGGTCCTGACCCTCACCCTCCAGGCACTGCATACCCAATTCTCTCCTCCTCTCAGCTCATTGCCTTTCTGACTCCAAGTCCAACTCCTCCTTCCCTCTCTGCAGATCCAGGGACTGTCACAGCCAATTCACACAGCACCCATTTCGCTTTCCCTCAGTGGTACCAAAGCTGATCCCGGAATCCTTGGTGGTCACATCAGCAGAGATGCTGGCTGCTGCCAGGGCAATGAGAGAGCATGTTACTCAATGACCCTTCCCTTTTTGCATCCTGGCCAGGGTGATGCATTTATTGCCTTTTTTTTTTCAATCTGTGCCAGCTCACAGACACACTGTAACAGCACTATCCCAGTGAGGAATCACAGTCCCCAGGGAAATCGTGAGGGGTACAAGCAGCGGATGAGAGTGTGGCTGATGATCTGATTGCCATGATGTTTTGAGTGGTATTTATAGGGGGAGCTACTTGAAACAGAGGAGATGGTTGAGAATTGCATTAGGGCAACACACACACCTTTAATGTGTTTAAAAACTGGTGGAGTCCTCCTTAAGAAGTGAATGTAATGAGGGCAATCAGTCTCAGCTCCGTGATGGTAGGATGATTTTAGGCCAGAGAAGCACTAAGGAATCACAACTGGCTGATGCTCACAGCCCAGCAGGGAACAGGGAGATCCAGTTTTCCAGGCTGTTGTTGGAGGTCCTGGGTTTGTGAAGGAGATATTCACCACCTGTGGACTGAGCAGCCTATCCATACTCAGAGAAGACCACGTATTTGTGAAGAGGAGGAGGAGGGGGTCAGCTGTGAGAAGTCTGCCTGATTCAGGAATTGCCCAGACCATCTTGAGTTTCTCTTGCGTGACAGACTTCTCAAGCATCACTGGCCAGGGAGAAAGCAGTCAGACAATAAGAGAAAGCTGGCCTAGGAAAAGGCAGAGCCTGTCTGATAATTGAGTACTTCTCCCTGCCTGGCCGGCATGCTGCGAGTGGAAGGCATCGTGAGGCCAAGTGCCTGCCACTGCCAAGGGACTTTTTCCCTCCACACAGCCACTGGGATTTCTAATCCAGGCTGGGTAGGACAATGCTGTCATGTTAGTAATGGTATAACTCTCTTAGCAGTCTACTGGTGTGACAGAGTCATAAAGCGAACAGTGTAGGCTGAATATGCACTCATGCTTACTAAGCCTGTAATCCCAGCTTTGATTTTCTCTCCCTCTCTTTCGATTATTTTTTTCCCTTTTTTTTTTTTTTTTAAATAATCAGTTCAAACTTAGTAAGAGTGATTCACTAGTTGCCTGTTTATCTATCCTTGGCATGGCGTCCGATGTGGATTGCACAGGGCAGAAGGATGGGGGGCAGAAGGAAGAACTGGGAGAGGAATGGGGAGGCCGGAGAGTGTCCCTATTTCCTCTCTCCATGGAAACTAATGCTGGTATCTTTCTGTGAACCTGAAAGTCTCAGCTATTATTTCCCCCATGGTCAGAAGAGGTTGGTGATCAGCTCCGTTCTTCCATTCAATTTAGATCTTTTGTGGCTTAAGTAAAGGTTCAGCAGCTGTTAGCAGCTAATGGGAAGTGTTTGGTGGTCTGTGCAATGGAAGGAAGCAGTGCACGAGTGCCCTGTATTTGTCTGGACTGTGCCTTGGTTGTTACACTTGTATGAGACAAAAGTCAGCGATGGAGCTAAGCCCTTCCAAGGCTGTGTCTTGCAATTGCATCTGAGACTGTGTTTGCACCTCCCTGAGGGTGATGTCTTTTCTTTGCAGATCCCAGCAGACCCTCAGCCCAGGCAGCTGCAAGACCTGCTGTGGGGCTGATTCCAGCACCATAATTTGTTTCTGCATCCAAACTCTTTCAACTTCTGTCTGCCTGGGAATCTGACCACCTCTTCTCAGAAACCGCTTGGGCTGGGCAGTGAGATTTGTGGTTGGTCAGTAGTAAGAAAGTAGACGGGAAATTGCTGGATACGCATGTAAACCCTTTCGCCCAAGAACTGATGTTAAGAATTGCCTGGCACTGGGCGGTCGCTGGCCTGAGTCACACCTCAGCTAGTCTCACCCCAGGTGCTTGTCCCAGGGTAAGCCTCCTCCCTCTTTGTCTGCAGCAGTAGTCACAGCCCTGCTGTACTGCTCTGGGCTGCAGGTGGCCATGCTTTTGGCTGGATGACATTGAACACAGGAAACATGGAGCAGGCCATCCGGAATAAGCGGTTAAGCGTGGGTTGGTGCACAGGAGCATAGTGAACGGGAGAGGGCAGAAAGGTCAGAAAAACTACAGATTTAGACAACTGTGGAGAAGCAATAGACGACTACTGAAAGGTCTGTTCAGCTAGCATTCTGCTTCACCTTGGTTAAATATTGTGTACCCATGGCTCACTGTGGCAGGACTGGTCCTGACTCCCAAACAGATGTGTTCAGGTGACCGATGAGTGGTGCTGAGGCAGCCTGGCATAGACAAGGCAGCTCCTTCTGAAGGTAAGGGGAGCTGTGGGGCACTCTGGCAGCTTGTGGGGTGGTGAGTGATGGCAGGGAGCATGCTGTCGTGCAGAATCAGTGAAGCCCTGCTTCTCTCTCAAGCTGTCTGCTTCTGTTGCTCTTTGTGAGTCTCTTCTCACTTCTTCTTCTCATGTGCTCATAACACCTCTCTTTTCTTTCCCTTGCTTTCTCTCTGTGCTTGATGCACAGCCTGCTGAATATAATCCGTAGATAACCCTCTATGCTCTCTTTTCTCTTCCTCACCATCCTTCTCACTCATCCTTTCTTCCTGTCTCTCACTAACGGTCTGTTGCTCTCTCTGCCAATTTATTCTTCTCTTCCTCCCACACTCTGTCCCCGTTTAATCAATCTCAGCACAGGCCTGTTTTCCACCACAGCTGCTGTTTCATGCTTACTCCCATGGAGGGAGGGGGGGCAGGTGTGCGGTAAAGGTACCAGGTAGGAAGCAGGAGAGCTGAGCTGAGTCTCTTTGGTGGCCATGGCTGAGTCGCATCACCCATTCTGTGGCTTGGCTCCTTCCCTTTGCCGTGGGAACACTACAGCTATCAGTGAATCTGCAATGCTTGGAGGTTGTAGGGCCAAGGTCTGTGAAGCTCCTGGAAGCGGGCTAGAGCTCTTTGGGTGCCCATGCAGTGCTTGTTTGTCTTTGGTGCCCAACTAAGCCCAGAGCCTTGTACCCAGACTGACACACTGGAGGTAGGCACATTCTCTGCCCTGCCCATTGCCCTATTCACAAAGTTTGCACCATCCAGTGTCTGATGCGAAACAACCCTGTGGGATGCAGTTGACAAGACTCAGCCGTGGTGTATTGATGCTGGTGCTCCAGCGCTTTATTCCCTGCAAATCCCTGGAGACTAAGGGCAACTCCTGTTCCCATAGGTGCTATCTTTGCAAGGCAATCACACCACATCCCTGCCTCTCCCCTTCCAGCTCCTTCTCTTCTTTTCTCTCTTTCTGCCGTGCCCTATGTCCACATTTGCTTCTTTTCAGCATGGTGTCCCTCCACTTCCACGGGGAGCTTTCCCCTCCCCATGGCAGCACACGCTTGGTACCGGAGCCTGCCTTGCCTGCGAGCTGTTGAGGGCTTGCCCGGAGCTGCCAGATGCTTGCACCTTCTTAGCTCTCATGGGTAGGAGTTGCTATGGGAGACAAGCAGAAAGAAAAAGTGCCTTCCCCAGCAGCACTAGGAGCCAGAAGTCTTCCATTGAGTGGAGAACACCCCCCTCTTGTGCTCCTTCCTCCCCTCAGCCCCCCTTCAGAGAGCACTCTGCAGAAAGCTGCCTTTGAAGCCCTTTAATTAGTGTCCCGTGTGTCCTGAACGGAGCCCTTCATTACCACCAGCAAGAGGCACAAATTGGCATGTGTTCCAGGTTTGGGCTCAGCGCCAGAAATTTGTTCCAGTCCCCTCCCTCCAAACCTCTCCAGCATCCCCCCTCCTCGGCACACACGCGTGCACACACACACTCACTCTCTCACTGAAAAACACATACACACAAGGGATCCTGCCAAAAAAAGAGACATCCCCCTTCCAGCATCCCAGATTTGAGTGGAAAAAAAACACAACAAACCAAAACCAAACGGCAAAGGTCTCTCTGCTCCCTGCTTCCCCATGGCTTGCTCTTGGCTCTGCTGACCCTTCAGCATATGCAACTGCAGGTTGGGGGTCATTATCAGCCCCCGAGTCTCTCTCACAGCCTGTGGATGTGCTCAGAGGGTGCTAATTAGTGAGAGAAGGGCTGATTAGGTTAGAAATTAAGTGTTTATTTTCTCTTCTTTTTTGTGTATGTGTGTAAAAATAGTGGAGCCAGATGGAGTCTCAGGAATGATGGGAGAAAAGGCAGTCAGGAGTCAAAGGAGGGGAATCTATACTCCATCTCACCTCTCCTGCATGCACAGGGCCCTGGGCTGCCAGACACTCTGCAAACTCACAGCATTCCTGTAGCACACGTGCAGACACCACACACGCCCTGCAGCTGGCTTGTCCTTACTGGGATTGAGCTGGACTTCTCTCTGCACAGTGTTCTGGAGACACTTTTCATGCCTTGCAGAGCCTCTCATCTCCATCACCTCATCTCTTCCGGCTCAACCTTAACCTCTTTGTTTCCCCCCCCCTTTTTTTTTACTGCAATGTCCTTCAATTCACTGCTAGCAGCAGCCAACAAGTTACGGGCATCACCACCCTTTCAGTGCCACCCCTTGTCTTGGCAGTGTCTCAGACCCCATGTGCACTGTCCCCATAGAGGCATCCCACCTCACAGGGCCTTGCCCTGCCAGGCTGAGGAAATTGTGTCTATCTCCCCCATGGACTTTACCTCTCCATTGTGAAAGTTGCAACACAGGACTCCCAAAGCTGATTAGGAGTCTGATTTTTGAGGAACACTAAGGCCTCTATGCCTGAGCAAACCATGCTCCTGCCCTGACAATAGGCCATTTCTCCCCTGCACCCTTGCTAGCCTCAGCCTGTTATGGGCTGTGGGATAAGGAAGAACAGATCATGATGTGACTGAATAGCAATTTTGCCTTGCTATAAGGCCTTTTTTGTGCTCCTAGCTCTCCAGGGAGCAGCTTTGAGGCTGTGAGAGGCAGCTGAAGAATCATCTCCTTCCTTCCAGCTGATCCAAAGGAGGTCTCCGGAGCCAGTACTTTTTGATGCATTAGACATTGAGCCTTTTTCCAAAGGCCCCAGTTTAGGTTGAGAATACTCAGGTCCCAGCAGCCTGGAGGAGCGGGAGGGAAAGAGGCTGGACTTAACTCTGCTCTGCAGCTTGCTTTCTGGGGTGGGAGTTAAGCTGGCAGATTCGTAAGATGGCAGTGTCACAGCTGGAGGTTCGCATCTGCAACAAGCCAATTTATGTGACCTGAAGGCTCACTCTGATGATGGGAATGGAGACCATCTCTCCTAACTGGGGATATAACTGTTGAGAAGACAGGGCTGAGTTTGTTTTGTTGATCAATTGAGGGGGAAAGAACTAATCACTATGATGTGCTGGAAGAGTATTTCCAGGGAGGAGTGTTTGCTCAGCAGCCAGTGGCACCCCTTAGCATCCTGGCTAACTGGGATGCATGGACCTGATGGCAGAGGAGATTCTCTTGCTGACACAAGCTGGTGAGCCCCAGACTCTTAGTTTTAGCCCTACTAGAAAGTGTCTGGTGCACAGGGACTTTGTATCTATGAAGTGAGAAGTCTGGCTTCTTGGGACAATGGGAGAGTAGCTAGGGGACCCCCAGCTCCAGAGGTGTATGTGTGGTGGGAAGAGAGGACACGTGTATGTGCTGGTGTTCCTCAGGCTGTGTGCTGTGAGTATGACTTCATGCGTGACTGTTTGCTGTTACATGAGAGGAGGGCGTATTTGTCTGGGTACAATTTGGGCCCCATTCCCTTTTCATAGCGACAGTGCTTTTTTACCATGTGGCTCCTGCAAACAGCCAAACAAACAAACAAACAAACGCATGGGAACCCAAACTCCCTATTACCACCACATTGCAGATGCAGCCTGGTTTGGCCTGTATTTCTCCCGTTGCCACAGCAACGGTAAGCCAGGGAGTAAATCAGAATATCCTCTCTGGTGCTCAACACCCCCATATGGCAAAATAATAGTGACAGTGCCGAAAGCCTGGTCTGTCTCCCCTACTTCTGTTTCCCAACTCCAGTTCAGCAGAGACCCTCCAGAGACCTGTCATATGCCTGCCAGAACCCCAAGGAGACCACAAACTTCCTCCATAGGGGACGAGGGAGCACCATCTTTGCTGTGACCAGCAATCACCATTATTCACTGCTCAAGTTGCTGTGTCTCCCATGACGGGTGTTTAGGTCTGAATCAACGTTCAGTCTTCGCGGTCTCAGCTCAGCTGGCTTTTAACAAGACGAGTCCCGTCGGCTCCACTAGAGACCAAACAGCATCCAAACCAGGCTTAGCAACTTGCTTCTTGCATCAGCAAACTCTGCTTACAGCTGGGAGATACAGAGCCTTTAGAGAGGAGCAAAGCAATCAAAGCACATTTAGGACCAAGACTCCTGTCCAGCTGAGCTCAGAAATATGCTCGCTGGGACAGCTGCCAAAAGGGCTCCACCAGCTACGCTTTGTGTTGGCCTTGGGCACTTCCAAAGTCGGCGATGTGCTTAGGAGAGAGATCTGTCTGCCCAGAAAGAAGAGTCCTTGGGATGAGAGGAGGGACTGCTGTCTCTGGAACGGGTGTGGGGCAGTCCCTCGGGATGAAGGGAAGAAGCCAGACTTGCATTTCCTACAGCAGCTCTTTCTGTGCACATCCAAGCCTGGAGATTTCTAGGTGCTACTAAAGCCCTGGAGGATGACCTGCATCCCCTTTTCTGCCAGCAGGCGATTATAGCGTATCCATCACTTGTGCCTCCCCCAGCTCTGGCCACAAACCTTCATTAGGAATCTCACTGTGTTCTTTGGCTGGATTTCCCCTGAGAATCCGATTTTAAGGCTCCCCAGTGATTGCTGATGTGTAAATACAGTGTGCTTCAGCATGGCAATGTGATTGCCCGAGTGGATTGGAGCTGTTAACTCTTCCGCAGCTGAAGATCCTCTCCGTGTTTCCGTGTTGTGACAGCCGCCTTGTTTCACAGGGACACGGTTGGTGGGAGCCCAGCCTGGCTCTCGGCATGCTTACAGTCTGGATGGGCGGACCCACAGGCCTCCTCATGTTTCTGTGGAGAGGAGGGGAAGAGGCAGGAGTGGCCCAAAGAGAAGGCAAAAAGGGCCATTTGATGATTAAATGCTAGAGCACAGCGGCAGTGTAAAAATATACATATATCACAAGCCTTAATTAACACAAGCGAAGGGAAAAGGAGGAAAAAAAGCCACTTTTTAAAGGTTTCACAGAGACTATAAACTGGCAGAGGAGAAAAAAAACGTAATACATGCAAATTAATGGCATAAATTTAGGGTTACTTAACTTCACAAATGTTAACAAGCTCATAAAAAAAAAAGTTATTCTTTCCCAGTTTCCTGTCGCTGTTTGTTTAATTCTCTCTCTCTCTTTCTTTTCCGTTGAGAAGATTATGTTTTCAGTATATTCCTCCTAAATTAATTCTGCCTTTCTCTCTTCCTTCTCCCTCCCTCCTTCTTCTCTGTCTCTTTCTCTGTGCCTGCTTCTGTCTGTTTGCCTTCCTTTCCTGCCTATCGATCATATTCTTAATGTCCTCATCATCATAGTATCTAGTCTTGGATACGATACTGCCTCATTCCTCTCCATTTTTCCTTCCCTGTCTCTCCCCTGCTTCCACCCCACCCTTCTCCCCAGCTCTCAGCTGCCTTCTCCTTTTTTTTTTTTTTTTCTTTTTTTTTTTTCTCTAGCAGTCAGTATAACTCCAGCCTGGTAATGCTATAAACAACACTGCCAATTTCCAAACATGCATTTTTTCCCTGCCACTGGCAGACAAAGAAGGCAAGGAGCAAATTAAGTGGTCTCCGGCTGAACTGCTCGTTTATCAACCATTTGAATGGCTGTTTGTTGCTGCAGACTGTATAGCTGGAGGCAGAGGTAAGAGTGTGTGGGCAGGCTGCGTTGGTACACCACAGTCCCACTTTGAAACAGCTGTCACAGTTCCCCCTACACCGTCCCCTTTATTCAAGCCTCTGCCTCGGTACAACGGTGGATAATAAAGGGCACGGTAGCTCCTTGCTGAGCCAGGAAGTCATGAGCCCCTGAGGTCACGGTGTCTCTGCTTCCCGCGTGTTTCTTGCTTTGCTTACAGATAAAACTAAGTTTAGAAAACTCAGGCGATTGCCAGTTTAGCTCTGCCAAAAACTCATTTCTCCAGAAAGAGGACATGTGCCTTTTGTTCTGCTTCTTTTCAAGCCACCAAGGACACCCCAAGTTGCATTACTCGTGACGTAACCCGTCCTGTCCGTGATGCTACTGTGTTCTGTTCTTAGGCTCTTGTTCTCATTGCTTAAAGGGAGGATGGTTAAAAAAAAAATATCTCATTTTGACTTATGGACCAGACTGAGTCATAGGAAGACATCATTAAAAAAAAGAGGGGGTGGATATCATCGTTTTTGGCCACAAGCCATCCCTGGAGCTTTCAAAGTAGCCTGTAAATATTACTGCCAGCTCTGTTTCAGTATCAGAGACAGCAGTCTTGGCCAATAGTTTTTCTCCTCAATGGCCCAATTCGGTATTTCAGAATACTGGACAGCAGAGGGGGAAGTCAGTATTTTATTCAACATAGCAATCTCAGGAGAAGGGAGGTGAAATTACAAGCTGGAGTCCCTGGGCAGCAGTGAAAATAAGAAAATCCAAACAAGCAAAGGGAAAACAAGGGAAAGTCTGAATTTCTCAAAGCGAGAGAAAGGATGTTGGTGGGTGGGTAACAAAGAGGCTAGGAAGAGGAAGCACAGAAGGAGAATCTGTTGTGTTTGGAAGATGTGGGAACCATCAACACAGATGTTGCAGAAGAAAGCAATTGAGAAGCTGAATGGGACTTGCATAGGTTTACAGTTGGGTGCATGCTTCAGTATGTTGCTAAATGCAGACCTGAATGAGTGAGAAGAGAACAAGAAATAATCATGCGGGAGTCCCCGTGCAGTATCTGTCTCTGTCCAGATTGACATCACAGGCTTTCCCACTGATTTAAATCCTTGCTTTTCCTGGGTAGGAAATGAGTCAGGGTGACTACAGAGCTTAGGGTTTGGCCTATGCAGATTAAGAGGAGTAGTAAGGAATAAATAAAATATGGCATATGCAAGGGTGACTAAGGACTGGAAGAGAAGCAAAGAACAGTGTGGGGGAAGGAATAAGGGCTACGATGAGGAATGAGGAGGGGCTGTAAGATGAGGACTTGCTAGGGCTACCTGATGAAGCCTCTGGAGAGAGATTTATGGGAATGTGGCATCACTCCCTGGTCATGGAAAGCATATTACCTGGGTTAGTGGGTAAGACATTTATGCGCCCCTATTACCTGAGTGAGGCTCCTTTTTTTCTGTCCTTTCAGCTTGGAAACAGTCTGGAGAGGACCAATATCAATTGCAGCCTCCAGGTACTCTGCTACTAACAGCATCGAAAGAGGCAGAGCTGCAAATAGGTGGGGGAAAAAAAAGATTGAAATCTGGACTGAGCAAGAACAAAGGAAAGGGTGGGGGTGTTTTTTAAATTAAGTTGTCCCCTATTTTTGATTGCTTCATAGCTTGAATTAGCTTTGGCCTACATAATTAAAATGGAGGATGACAAGGTACCAGCAGAGACAATTATTTTGTTGGGGTTTTTGCATGGATCATCTGTTTGCTGCATGGCTGCTGTAGGAAATGCAACACCATGAGTAGACATATATAATTGTAGAGAGGGGGAATGAATAAACGTGTTTCAAAGAACAAGGAGAATTCTAAATGTCAGCAAAGGGGTATATGACTCACTCATTGGGAAAATACTATTATTGGATACGTAAGTAGGACTGTACAAAGCACTCAGAGGAGGGATGCTACTAGAAAAAAGGAGAATTAATAAGTGAAGGTAGCATTTGGATAAGTGACAGTGAATGAATGAGGAGATGTGCTGTAAGTGCCACGAGCCAACACAGGGCCCTGGGAGTGAAAGCAGCGGGAGAATGCAGGGTG